>NC_048272.1:39939132-40013928 GCF_009762535.1 Notolabrus celidotus | reverse complement strand
CTTGTGTATATATGTTTCTAAACCATGCCTTTGTAAAGGGGAAACCCTCTGTTAAAGGGGCGGTAACTAAAAATAAGTATATTGTTAAAACTCTTTGGGTGAAAGTCCCAAGGTGGCGTTGTTGGTATTTTATCTTCTAAACCCAGAAATCCCTTTCCAGCCCTAGCTTGGTTACAGATGGATGGATGGATGCTCATGCTACATGTTTATTGAAGCTGCCTAGACATCTCTCCTACAGCAGTGGACCTGCGAGAGGAGAGAAAACTATTCAAAGAGAGGAAAGATCAAACGAAAAAAGATATTAAGGCATACGAGGAGTTAGTAGCTTAAGACAAAGAATACGAAACAGAAGAAGAAAGAAGCAGTGACCGTGACGCTAGAAACTAAGAGCATTGTGCAAGGTTTTAACACGAACAGTTAATGTTAATGGGTAAATGGCCTCTATTTGAATCCTCTCATGATGTCACTGAATGTTGACCTGAAGACATTTTGGATGTGGATTTCACTTTGGAATATTGGCTTTTATGATGTCATAGTTTTCCTTTCAAGTTAGAAGGTGGGGTTGACGGTCACCATGGAAATAATGCATCAGATAACGTTGTGAAAGTCTATAAATAGGAGCCATTTTCATCTATGATGTCAGCTTTTTAAAATGCCACGTAGACGCAGACAGGCTTCTGGCCCCGTTTGCAGGCGCAGGGGGCCCCAAAGGTCCACTGCTTGGAAGCCAATCGACAGCGGCAGCCATATTGGAAATGCGGAACTCAACCCGGCATAGTGTGACATAAAGGGGTGGCGTTTGAGCCTCCTAGCCAACAGCTATGTTCTCCCGTCTGGGAGTCCAGTCAGTCATGTCCTTATTTTGGCAAAAACTTGTAATCTTAATATCTTCTGAACCGTCATGTTAGAAAAAAAATCCCCCCCTGTACAGTGTGTGCCGATAGAGAGGTTAGCTTCATAGAGCCAAGCCGTTTTTTGAACCAGGCTCTAAACATGTTTATTAATGCTCCAAAGACCGTCTTTTTCCCATTCATGTCTATGTGGTTTCCGGTGTTTCTGTAGCCAGCCTCAAGTGGATTCTCCATGTATTGCAGATTCTATCACTTCTGCATGGGCTTCATCGTTTGAGACCAGAGGTTGCCGCTTGTTTTTAATACGTGAAAAAGAGGGGTTGTATGATGTCACTGATGATGTCACAACAACAAACTAATTTACCTCTAGCAAAGCCAGCTTTCGTTGCCTAGGAGATCTGGCATCACTAGTGAGGTCATACTTCCTCATGTTATCCCATGAAGGCAGAGTACTTTGCAGCTAAGTTACAGCAGCAAGGACAAACTTCCCATTAACAGGCAGAAACCTCCAGCAGGACCAGTGTAGTCAGTGTCATCAGTTTACTCAGTGTCATCAGTGAATTCAGTATAGTCAGTGAAGTCAGTGTAGACAGTGTAGACAGTGTAGTCAGTGTCATCAGTGTAGAAAGTGTATTCAGCGTAGTCGGTGTAATCCGTATCATCAGTGTAGTCAGAGTCATCACTGTAGTCAGTGTACTCAGTGTCATCAGTGAAGTCAGTGTAGTCAGTGTAGTCAGTGTCATCAGTGAAGTCAGTGTAGTCAGTGTCATCAGTGAAGTCAGTCTAGTCAGTGTCATCAGTGAAGTCTGTCATCAGTGAAGTCAGTGTCATCAGTGTAGTCAGTGTCATCAGTGTAGTCAGTGTCATCAGTGAAGTCAGTGTCATCAGTGAAGTCAGTGTCATCAGTGTAGTCATTGTAGTCAGTTTCATCAGTGTAGACAGTCTAGTCAGTGTCAGTGTAGTCAGTGTCATCAGTGCAGTCAGTGTACTCAGTGTCATCAGTGAAGTCAGTGTAGTCAGTGTAGTCAGTGTCATCAGTGAAGTCAGGGTAGTCAGTGTCATCAGTGTAGTCAGTGTCATCAGTGAAGTCAGTGTCATCAGTGTAGTCAGTGAAGTCAGTGTCATCAGTGAAGTCAGTGTCATCAGTGAAGTCAGTGTACTCAGTGTCATCAGTGAAGTCATTGTAGTCAGTGTCATCAGTGAAGTCAGTGTACTCAGTGTCATCAGTGAAGTCAGTGTAGTCCATGTAGTCAGTGTCATCAGTGAAGTCAGTGTCATCAGTGAAGTCTTTCATCAGTGAAGTCAGTGTCATCAGGGAAGTCAGTGTACTCAGTGTCATCAGTGAAGTCATTGTAGTCAGTGTCATTAGTGAAGTCAGTGTAATCAGTGTATTCAGTGTAGTCAGAGTCAGTTTAGTCAGTGAAGTCAGTGTATTCAGTGAAGTCAGTGTCATCAGTGAAGTCAGTGTAGTCAGTGTCATCAGTGAATAAACAGATTAATTATAGTCAGATATATCTTATGATGAATGAACAGAGTTATTATAGTAAGTGTCATCAGTGTAGTCAGTGTCATCAGTGAAGTCAGTGTACTCAGTGTCATCAGTGAAGTAATTGTCATCAGTGTAGTCAGTGTTGAAGTATCTGATATTCAACAACATAAGATTAAGTATATGTTGCTAGTCTGTGTTGTTTAAAATAAGTCCAGGGGCCCACAAGAATGAGTTACAATAGTAGGCTCCAGAAGTCTCTAGGAATGGCCTTAAAAAAAGATCACCTTTGACCTAGGCAAATATATGGTTGACAGTAAACAGCTGATGTCCTTGTAAATGCTCAGAACAAGGCATCCATAAAAAGGAGTCAAATAGCAGCTAACTTGAAACTTGTGTTGAAGAGCCCATATATGTATATGTTTGAAGGACACCCTCATTCTAATTTGAGTGCACCTTCATAGTATTTAAGCCAGAACGTGGAGATAGAAGAGAGGCGACTTCATCTGGCCCGGTCGTCCTCCAAGCAGTCGCGATGCTTGTTACTGATGCTGATGCTGTTTGATTGTAATAAATCTGATTACTATCCAAGATGGCCAGTGTCACAAATTTCATTCTACATCTACACATCACGGGCTGTTAAGATACGACAGTGTCATCAACAAAGTCAGTGTATTCAGTCTCATCAGTGTAGTCAATGTGATCAGTGAAGTCAGTGTACTCAGTGTCATCAGTGAAGTCAGTGTACTCAGTGTCATCAGTGAAGTCAGTTTAGTCAGTATCATCAGTGTCATCAGTGAAGTCAGTGTCATCAGTGAAGTCAGTGTCATCAGTGAAGTCAGTGTACTCAGTGTCATCAGTGAAGTCATTGTAGTCAGTGTCATCAGTGTAGTCAGTGTAGTCAATGTCATCAGTGTAGTCAGTGTCATTAGTGAAGTCAGTGTAGTCAGAGTAGGCAGTGTAGTCAGTCAGTTTAGTCAGTGAAGTCAGTGTATTCAGTGAAGTCAGTGAAGTCAGTGTAATCAGTGTCATCAATGAAGTCAGTGTAGTCAGTGTCATCAGTGAAGTCAGTCTAGTCAGTGTCATCACTGAAGTCTGTCATCAGTGAAGTCAGTGTCATCAGTGAAGTCAGTGTCATCAGTGAAGTCAGTGTACTCACTGTAATCAGTGAAGTCATCGTAGTCAGTGTCATCAGTGAATTCAGTGTCATCAGTGTCATCAGTGAAGTCAGTGTAGTCAGTGTAGTCAGTGTTATCAGTGAAGTCATTGTAGTCAGTGTAGTCAGTGTCATCAGTGTAGTCAGTGAAGTCAGGGTAGTCAGTGTCATCAGTGTAGTCAGTGTCTTCAGTGAAGTCAGTGTACTCAGTGTCATCAATGAAGTCAGTGTAGTCAGTGTCATCAGTGAAGTCAGTCTAGTCAGTGTCATCAGTGAAGTCAGTGCAGTCAGTGTAGTCAGTGTAGTCAGTGTCATCAGTGTAGTTAGTATAGTCAGTGTCATCAACAATGTCAGTGTATTCAGTGAAGTCAGTGTAGTCAGTGTAGTCGGTGTAATCCGTATCATCAGTGAAGTCAGTGTGCTCAGTGAAATCAGTGAAGTCAGTGTAGTCAGTGAAGTCTGTCATCAGTGAAGTCAGTGTAGTAAGTGTCATCAGTGAAGTCAGCGTCATCAGTGAAGTAAGTGTAGTCAGTCTAGTCAGTGTCATCAGTGAAGTCTGTCATCAGTGAAGTCAGTGTAGTAAGTGTCATCAGTGAAGTCAGTGTTGTCAGTGTCATCAGTGAAGTCAGTGAAGTCATTGTAGTCAGTGTCATCGGTGTAGTCAATGTAGTCAGTGTAGTCAATGTCATCAGTGTAGTCAGTGTCATTAGTGAAGTCAGTGTAGTCAGTGTAGTCAGAGTCAGTTTAGTCAGTGTAGTCAGTGTCATCAGTGAAGTCAGTGTCATCAGTGAAGTAAGTGTAGTCAGTCTAGTCAGTGTCATCAGTGAAGTCTGTCATCAGTGAAGTCAGTGTAGTAAGTGTCATCAGTGAAGTCAGTGTCATCAGTGAAGTCAGTGTAGTCATTGTAGTCAGTGTCATCAGTGTAGTCAGTGTAGTCGATGTAGTCAGTGTAGTCAATGTCATCAGTGTAGTCAGTGTCATTAGTGAAGTCAGTGTAGTCAGTGTAGTCAGTGTCATCAGTGAAGTCATTGTAGTCAGTGTCATCAGTGAAGTCGGTGTAGTCATTGTAGTCAGTGTCATCAGTGAAGTCAGTGTCATCAGTGAAGTCAGTGTACTCAGCGTCATCAGTGAAGTCATTGTAGTCAGTTTAGTCAGTGAAGTCAGTGTATTCAGTGAAGTCAGTGTCATCAGTGAAGTCAGTGTACTCAGTGTCATCAGTGAAGTCATTGTAGTCAGTGTCATCAGCGAAGTCGGTGTAGTCATTGTAGTCAGTGTCATCAGTGAAGTCAGTGTCATCAGTGAAGTCAGTGTACTCAGCGTCATCAGTGAAGTCATTGTAGTCAGTGTCATCAGTGAAGTCAGTGTAGTCAGTTTCATCAGTGTCATCAGTGAAGTCAGTGTCATCAGTGAAGTCGGTGTACTCAGTGTCATCAGTGAAGTCATTGTAGTCAGTGTCATCAATGAAGTCAGTGCAGTGAGTGTCATCAGTGAAGTCAGGGTAGTAAGTGTCATCAGTGTAGTCAGTGTCATCAGTGAAGTCAGTGTACTCAGTGTCATCAATGAAGTCAGTGTAGTCAGTGTCATCAGTTAAGTCAGTCTAGTCAGTGTCATCAGTGAAGTCTGTCATCAGTGAAGTCAGTGTCATCAGTGAAGTCAGTATCATCAGTGAAGTCAGTGTCATCAGTGAAGTCAGTGTCATCAGTGAAGTCAGTGTACTCAGTGTCATCAGTGAAGTCATTGTAGTCAGTGTCATCAGTGTAGTCAGTGTAGTCAATGTCATCAGTGTAGTCAGTGTCATTGGTGAAGTCAGTGTAGTCAGAGTAGGCAGTGTAGTCAGTCAGTTTAGTCAGTGAAGTCAGTGTATTCAGTGAAGTCAGTGTAATCAGTGTCATCAATGAAGTCAGTGTAGTCATTGTAGTCAGTGTCATCGGTGTAGTCAATGTAGTCAGTGTAGTCAATGTCATCAGTGTAGTCAGTGTCATTAGTGAAGTCAGTGTAGTCAGTGTAGTCAGTGTAGTCAGAGTCATTTTAGTCAGTGTAGTCATTGTCATCAGTGAAGTCAGTGTCATCAGTGAAGTAAGTGTAGTCAGTCTAGTCAGTGAAGTCAGTGTCATCAGTGAAGTAAGTGTAGTCAGTCTAGTCAGTGTCATCAGTGAAGTCAGTGTCATCAGTGAAGTCAGTGTACTCAGTGTCATCAATGAAGTCAGTGTAGTCAGTGTCATCAGTTAAGTCAGTCTAGTCAGTGTCATCAGTGAAGTCTGTCATCAGTGAAGTCAGTGTCATCAGTGAAGTCAGTGTCATCAGTGAAGTCAGTGTACTCAGGGTCATCAGTGAAGTCATTGTAGTCAGTGTCATCAGTGAAGTCAGTGTAGTCAGTTTCATCAGTGAAGTCAGTGTGATCAGTGAAGTCAGTGAAGTCAGTGAAGTCAGTGTCATCAGTGAAGTCAGGGTAGTCAGTGTCATCAGTGTAGTCAGTGTAATCAGTGAAGTCAGTGAAGTCTGTCAATAGTGAAGTCAGTGTCATCAGTGAAGTCAGTGTCATCAGTGAAGTCAGTGTCATCAGTGAAGTCATTGTAGTCAGTGTAGTCAGTGTCATCAGTGAAGTCATTGTAGTCAGTGTCATCAATGAAGTCAGTGCAGTGAGTGTCATCAGTGAAGTCAGGGTAGTAAGTGTCATCAGTGTAGTCAGTGTCATCAGTGAAGTCAGTGTACTCAGTGTCATCAATGAAGTCAGTGTAGTCAGTGTCATCAGTTAAGTCAGTCTAGTCAGTGTCATCAGTGAAGTCTGTCATCAGTGAAGTCAGTGTCATCAGTGAAGTCAGTATCATCAGTGAAGTCAGTGTCATCAGTGAAGTCAGTGTCATCAGTGAAGTCAGTGTACTCAGTGTCATCAGTGAAGTCATTGTAGTCAGTGTCATCAGTGTAGTCAGTGTAGTCAATGTCATCAGTGTAGTCAGTGTCATTGGTGAAGTCAGTGTAGTCAGAGTAGGCAGTGTAGTCAGTCAGTTTAGTCAGTGAAGTCAGTGTATTCAGTGAAGTCAGTGTAATCAGTGTCATCAATGAAGTCAGTGTAGTCAGTGTCATCAGTGAAGTCAGTCTAGTCAGTGTCATCAGTGAAGTCAGTGTCATCAGTGAAGTCAGTGTCATCAGTGAAGTCAGTGTACTCACTGTAATCAGTGAAGTCATCGTAGTCAGTGTCATCAGTGAATTCAGTGTCATCAGTGTCATCAGTGAAGTCAGTGTAGTCAGTGTAGTCAGTGTAGTCAGTGTTATCAGTGAAGTCATTGTAGTCAGTGTAGTCAGTATCATCAGTGTAGTCAGTGTCATCAACAATGTCAGTGTATTCAGTGAAATCAGTGTAGTCAGTGTAGTCGGTGTAATCCGTATCATCAGTGAAGTCAGTGTGCTCAGTGTCATTAGTGAAATCAGTGAAGTCAGTGTAGTCAGTGAAGTCTGTCATCAGTGAAGTCAGTGTCATCAGTGAAGTAAGTTTAGTCAGTCTAGTCAGTGTCAACAGTGAAGTCTGTCAGCAGTGAAGTCAGTGTAGTAAGTGTCATCAGTGAAGTCAGTGTTGTCAGTGTCATCAGTGAAGTCAGTGAAGTCATTGTAGTCAGTGTCATTAGTGCAGTCAATGTAGTCAGTGTAGTCAATGTCATCAGTGTAGTCAGTGTCATTAGTGAAGTCAGTGTAGTCAGTGTAGTCAGTGTAGTCAGAGTCAGTTTAGTCAGTGTAGTCAGTGTCATCAGTGAAGTCAGTGTCATCAGTGAAGTAAGTGTAGTCAGTCTAGTCAGTGAAGTCAGTGTCATCAGTGAAGTAAGTGTAGTCAGTCTAGTCAGTGTCATCAGTGAAGTCTGTCATCAGTGAAGTCAGTGTACTCAGTGTCATCAATGAAGTCAGTGTAGTCAGTGTCATCAGTTAAGTCAGTCTAGTCAGTGTCATCAGTGAAGTCTGTCATCAGTGAAGTCAGTGAAGTCATTGTAGTCAGTGTCATCAGTGAAGTCAGTGTACTCAGGGTCATCAGTGAAGTCATTGTAGTCAGTGTCATCAGTGAAGTCAGTATAGTCGGTGTCATCAGTACAATCAGTGTAGTCAGTGTAGTCAGTGTAGTCAGTGGCATCAGTGAATAAACAGAGTTATTATAGTCAGATATATGTAATCAGTGTAGTCAGTGTAATCAGTGAAGTCTGTCATCAGTGAAGTCAGTGTAGTAAGTGTCATCAGTGAAGTCAGTGTCATCAGTGAAGTCAGTGTAGTCAGTGTCATCAGTGAAGTCAGTGTAGTCAATGTAGTCAGAGTCAGTTTAGTCAGTGAAGTCAGTGTATTCAGTGAAGTCAGTGTCATCAGTGAAGTCAGTGTACTCAGTGTCATCAGTGAAGTCATTGTAGTCAGTGTAGTCAGTGTCATCAGTGAAGTCAGTGAAGTCATTGTAGACAGTGTCATCAGTGTAGTCAGTGTAGTCAATGTAGTCAGAGTCAGTTTAGTCAGTGAAGTCAGTGTATTCAGTGAAGTCAGTGTCATCAGTGAAGTCAGTGTAGTCAGTGTCATCAGTGAAGTCAGTGTAGTCAGTTTAGTCAGTGTCATCAGTGAAGTCATTGTAGTCAGTGTCATCAGTGAAGTCAGTGTCATCAGTGAAGTCAGAGTAGTCAGTGAAGTCAGTGTCATCAGTGAAGTCAGTGTACTCAGCGACATCAGTGAAGTCATTGTAGTCAGTGTCATCAGTGAAGTCAGTGAAGTCAGTGTAGTCAGTGTAGTCAGTGTGATCAGTGTAGTCAGTGTAGTCAGTGTGATCAGTGAAGTCATTGTAGTCAGTGTCATCAGTTAAGTCAGTGTTATTAGTGAAGTCAGGGTAGTCAGTGTCATCAGTGTAGTCAGTGTTATCAGTGAAGTCAGTGTACTCAGTGTCATCAATGAAGTCAGTGTAGTCAGTGTCATCAGTGAAGTCAGTCTAGTCAGTGTCATCAGTGAAGTCTGTCAATAGTGAAGTAAGTGTCATCAGTGAAGTCAGTGTCATCAGTGAAGTCAGTGCACTCAGGGTCATCAGTGAAGTCATTGTAGTCAGTTTCATCAGTGAAGTCAGTGTCATCAGTGAAGTCATTGTAGTCAGTGTAGTCAGTGTAGTCAGTGTCATCAGTGAAGTCATTGTAGTCAGTGTCATCAGTGAAGTCAGTGTCATCAGTGAAGTCAGAGTAGTCAGTGTATTCAGTGAAGTCCGTGTGATCAGTGAAGTCATTGTAGTCAGTGTCATCAGTGTAGTCAGTGTCATCAGTGAAGTCAGTGTAGTCAGTTTAGTCAGTGTCATCAGTGAAGTCATTGTAGTCAGTGTCATCAGTGAAGTCAGTGTCATAAGTGAAGTCAAGTAGTCAGAGTATTCAGTGAAGTCAGTGTCATCAGTGAAGTCAGAGTAGTCAGTGAAGTCAGTGTCATCAGTGAAGTCAGTGTACTCAGCGACATCAGTGAAGTCATTGTAGTCAGTGTCATCAGTGAAGTCAGTGTAGTCAGTGTAGTCAGTGTGATCAGTGTAGTCAGTGTAGTCAGTGTGATCAGTGAAGTCATTGTAGTCAGTGTCATCAGTTAAGTCAGTGTTATTAGTGAAGTCAGTGTACTCAGTGTCATCAATGAAGTCAGTGTAGTCAGTGTCATCAGTGAAGTCAGTCTAGTCAGTGTCATCAGTGAAGTCTGTCAATAGTGAAGTAAGTGTCATCAGTGAAGTCAGTGTCATCAGTGAAGTCAGTGCACTCAGGGTCATCAGTGAAGTCATTGTAGTCAGTTTCATCAGTGAAGTCAGTGTCATCAGTGAAGTCATTGTAGTCAGTGTAGTCAGTGTAGTCAGTGTCATCAGTGAAGTCATTGTAGTCAGTGTCATCAGTGAAGTCAGTGTCATCAGTGAAGTCAGAGTAGTCAGTGTATTCAGTGAAGTCAGTGTCATCAGTGAAGTCATTGTAGTCAGTGTCATCAGTGTAGTCAGTGTCATCAGTGAAGTCAGTGTAATCAGTTTAGTCAGTGTCATCAGTGAAGTCATTGTAGTCAGTGTCATCAGTGAAGTCAGTGTCATAAGTGAAGTCAGAGTAGTCAGAGTATTCAGTGAAGTCAGTGTCATCAGTGAAGTCAGTGTACTCAGCGTCATCAGTGAAGTCATTGTAGTCAGTGTCATCAGTGAAGTCAGTGTAGTAAGTGTCATCAGTGAAGTCAGTGTTGTCAGTGTCATCAGTGAAGTCAGTGAAGTCATTGTAGTCAGTGTCATCGGTGTAGTCAATGTAGTCAGTGTAGTCAATGTCATCAGTGTAGTCAGTGTCATTAGTGAAGTCAGTGTAGTCAGTGTAGTCAGAGTCAGTTTAGTCAGTGTAGACAGTGTCATCAGTGAAGTCAGTGTCATCAGTGAAGTAAGTGTAGTCAGTCTAGTCAGTGTCATCAGTGAAGTCTGTCATCAGTGAAGTCAGTGTAGTAAGTGTCATCAGTGAAGTCAGTGTCATCAGTGAAGTCAGTGTAGTCATTGTAGTCAGTGTCATCAGTGTAGTCAGTGTAGTCGATGTAGTCAGTGTAGTCAATGTCATCAGTGTAGTCAGTGTCATTAGTGAAGTCAGTGTAGTCAGTGTAGTCAGTGTCATCAGTGAAGTCATTGTAGTCAGTGTCATCAGTGAAGTCGGTGTAGTCATTGTAGTCAGTGTCATCAGTGAAGTCAGTGTCATCAGTGAAGTCAGTGTACTCAGCGTCATCAGTGAAGTCATTGTAGTCAGTTTAGTCAGTGAAGTCAGTGTATTCAGTGAAGTCAGTGTCATCAGTGAAGTCAGTGTACTCAGTGTCATCAGTGAAGTCATTGTAGTCAGTGTCATCAGCGAAGTCGGTGTAGTCATTGTAGTCAGTGTCATCAGTGAAGTCAGTGTCATCAGTGAAGTCAGTGTACTCAGCGTCATCAGTGAAGTCATTGTAGTCAGTGTCATCAGTGAAGTCAGTGTAGTCAGTTTCATCAGTGTCATCAGTGAAGTCAGTGTCATCAGTGAAGTCAGTGTACTCAGTGTCATCAGTGAAGTCATTGTAGTCAGTGTCATCAATGAAGTCAGTGCAGTGAGTGTCATCAGTGAAGTCAGGGTAGTAAGTGTCATCAGTGTAGTCAGTGTCATCAGTGAAGTCAGTGTAATCAGTGTCATCAATGAAGTCAGTGTAGTCAGTGTCATCAGTTAAGTCAGTCTAGTCAGTGTCATCAGTGAAGTCTGTCATCAGTGAAGTCAGTGTCATCAGTGAAGTCAGTATCATCAGTGAAGTCAGTTTCATCAGTGAAGTCAGTGTCATCAGTGAAGTCAGTGTACTCAGTGTCATCAGTGAAGTCATTGTAGTCAGTGTCATCAGTGTAGTCAGTGTCATTGGTGAAGTCAGTGTAGTCAGAGTAGGCAGTGTAGTCAGTCAGTTTAGTCAGTGAAGTCAGTGTATTCAGTGATGTCAGTGTAATCAGTGTCATCAATGAAGTCAGTGTAGTCAGTGTCATCAGTGAAGTCAGTCTAGTCAGTGTCATCAGTGAAGTCTGTCATCAGTGAAGTCAGTGTCATCAGTGAAGTCAGTGTCATCAGTGAAGTCAGTGTACTCACTGTAATCAGTGAAGTCATCGTAGTCAGTGTCATCAGTGAATTCAGTGTCATCAGTGTCATCAGTGAAGTCAGTGTAGTCAGTGTAGTCAGTGTAGTCAGTGTTATCAGTGAAGTCATTGTAGTCAGTGTAGTCAGTATCATCAGTGTAGTCAGTGTCATCAACAATGTCAGTGTATTCAGTGAAGTCAGTGTAGTCAGTGTAGTCGGTGTAATCCGTATCATCAGTGAAGTCAGTGTGCTCAGTGTCATTAGTGAAATCAGTGAAGTCAGTGTAGTCAGTGAAGTCTGTCATCAGTGAAGTCAGTGTCATCAGTGAAGTAAGTGTAGTCAGTCTAGTCAGTGTCATCAGTGAAGTCTGTCATCAGTGAAGTCAGTGTAGTAAGTGTCATCAGTGAAGTCAGTGTTGTCAGTGTCATCAGTGAAGTCAGTGAAGTCATTGTAGTCAGTGTCATTGGTGCAGTCAATGTAGTCAGTGTAGTCAATGTCATCAGTGTAGTCAGTGTCATTAGTGAAGTCAGTGTAGTCAGTGTAGTCAGTGTAGTCAGAGTCAGTTTAGTCAGTGTAGTCAGTGTCATCAGTGAAGTCAGTGTCATCAGTGAAGTAAGTGTAGTCAGTCTAGTCAGTGAAGTCAGTGTCATCAGTGAAGTAAGTGTAGTCAGTCTAGTCAGTGTCATCAGTGAAGTCTGTCATCAGTGAAGTCAGTGTACTCAGTGTCATCAATGAAGTCAGTGTAGTCAGTGTCATCAGTTAAGTCAGTCTAGTCAGTGTCATCAGTGAAGTCTGTCATCAGTGAAGTCAGTGAAGTCATTGTAGTCAGTGTCATCAGTGAAGTCAGTGTACTCAGGGTCATCAGTGAAGTCATTGTAGTCAGTGTCATCAGTGAAGTCAGTATAGTCAGTGTCATCAGTACAGTCAGTGTAGTCAGTGTAGTCAGTGTAGTCAGTGGCATCAGTGAATAAACAGAGTTATTATAGTCAGATATATGTAATCAGTGTAGTCAGTGTAATCAGTGAAGTCTGTCATCAGTGAAGTCAGTGTAGTAAGTGTCATCAGTGAAGTCAGTGTCATCAGTGAAGTCAGTGTAGTCAGTGTCATCAGTGAAGTCAGTGTAGTCAATGTAGTCAGAGTCAGTTTAGTCAGTGAAGTCAGTGTATTCAGTGAAGTCAGTGTCATCAGTGAAGTCAGTGTACTCAGTGTCATCAGTGAAGTCATTGTAGTCAGTGTAGTCAGTGTCATCAGTGAAGTCAGTGAAGTCATTGTAGACAGTGTCATCAGTGTAGTCAGTGTAGTCAATGTAGTCAGAGTCAGTTTAGTCAGTGAAGTCAGTGTATTCAGTGAAGTCAGTGTCATCAGTGAAGTCAGTGTAGTCAGTGTCATCAGTGAAGTCAGTGTAGTCAGTTTAGTCAGTGTCATCAGTGAAGTCATTGTAGTCAGTGTCATCAGTGAAGTCAGTGTCATCAGTGAAGTCAGAGTAGTCAGTGAAGTCAGTGTCATCAGTGAAGTCAGTGTACTCAGCGACATCAGTGAAGTCATTGTAGTCAGTGTCATCAGTGAAGTCAGTGAAGTCAGTGTAGTCAGTGTAGTCAGTGTGATCAGTGTAGTCAGTGTAGTCAGTGTGATCAGTGAAGTCATTGTAGTCAGTGTCATCAGTTAAGTCAGTGTTATTAGTGAAGTCAGGGTAGTCAGTGTCATCAGTGTAGTCAGTGTCATCAGTGAAGTCAGTGTACTCAGTGTCATCAATGAAGTCAGTGTAGTCAGTGTCATCAGTGAAGTCAGTCTAGTCAGTGTCATCAGTGAAGTCTGTCAATAGTGAAGTAAGTGTCATCAGTGAAGTCAGTGTCATCAGTGAAGTCAGTGCACTCAGGGTCATCAGTGAAGTCATTGTAGTCAGTTTCATCAGTGAAGTCAGTGTCATCAGTGAAGTCATTGTAGTCAGTGTAGTCAGTGTAGTCAGTGTCATCAGTGAAGTCATTGTAGTCAGTGTCATCAGTGAAGTCAGTGTCATCAGTGAAGTCAGAGTAGTCAGTGTATTCAGTGAAGTCCGTGTGATCAGTGAAGTCATTGTAGTCAGTGTCATCAGTGTAGTCAGTGTCATCAGTGAAGTCAGTGTAGTCAGTTTAGTCAGTGTCATCAGTGAAGTCATTGTAGTCAGTGTCATCAGTGAAGTCAGTGTCATCAGTGAAGTCAGAGTAGTCAGTGTATTCAGTGAAGTCCGTGTGATCAGTGAAGTCATTGTAGTCAGTGTCATCAGTGTAGTCAGTGTCATCAGTGAAGTGAGAGTAGTCAGTGAAGTCAGTGTCATCAGTGAAGTCAGTGTACTCAGCGACATCAGTGAAGTCATTGTAGTCAGTGTCATCAGTGAAGTCAGTGTAGTCAGTGTAGTCAGTGTGATCAGTGTAGTCAGTGTAGTCAGTGT
Organism: Notolabrus celidotus; assembly: GCF_009762535.1. Taxonomy (NCBI): domain Eukaryota; kingdom Metazoa; phylum Chordata; class Actinopteri; order Labriformes; family Labridae; genus Notolabrus; species Notolabrus celidotus. The sequence goes on along the minus strand of NC_048272.1, from coordinate 40,000,439 downwards.
GATCAGTGAAGTCATTATAGTCAGTGTCATCAGTTAAGTCAGTGTTATTAGTGAAGTCAGGGTAGTCAGTGTCATCAGTGTAGTCAGTGTTATCAGTGAAGTCAGTGTACTCAGTGTCATCAATGAAGTCAGTGTAGTCAGTGTCATCAGTGAAGTCAGTCTAGTCAGTGTCATCAGTGAAGTCTGTCAATAGTGAAGTAAGTGTCATCAGTGAAGTCAGTGTCATCAGTGAAGTCATTGTAGTCAGTTTCATCAGTGAAGTCAGTGTCATCAGTGAAGTCATTGTAGTCAGTGTAGTCAGTGTAGTCAGTGTCATCAGTGAAGTCATTGTAGTCAGTGTCATCAGTGAAGTCAGTGTCATCAGTGAAGTCAGAGTAGTCAGTGTATTCAGTGAAGTCAGTGTCATCAGTGAAGTCATTGTTATCAGTGAAGTCAGTGTACTCAGTGTCATCAATGAAGTCAGTGTAGTCAGTGTCATCAGTGAAGTCAGTCTAGTCAGTGTCATCAGTGAAGTCTGTCAATAGTGAAGTAAGTGTCATCAGTGAAGTCAGTGTCATCAGTGAAGTCAGTGTACTCAGGGTCATCAGTGAAGTCATTGTAGTCAGTGTCATCAGTGAAGTCAGTGTAGTCAGTGTAGTCAGTGGCATCAGTGAATAAACAGAGTTATTATAGTCAGATATATCTAATGATGAATTAACAGAGTTATTATAGTGAGATAAAACCAATTATGAATAAACACGGTTATTATAGTCAGATATATCTAATGATGAATAAACAGGGTTGTTATAGTCAGATATATCTAATGATGAATATACAGAGTCATTATAGTCAGATATATCTAATGAATAAACAGAGTTATTATAGTCAGATATATCTAATAATGTATGAACAGAGTTATTATAGTCAGATATATCTAATGATGAATAAACAGGGTTGTTATAGTCAGATATATCTAATGATGAATAAACAGAGTAATTATAGTGAGATATATGTAATGATGAATAAACATAGTTATTATAGTCAGATATATGTAATGATGAATTAACAGAGTTATTATAGTGAGATAAAACCAATGATGAATAAACAGAGTTATTATAGTCAGATATATCTAATGATGAATAAACAGGGTTATTATAGTCAGATATATCTAATGATGAATAAACAGAGTTATTATAGTCAGATATATGTAATGATGAATAAACAGAGTTATTATAGTCAGATATATCTAATGAATAAACAGAGTTATTATAGTCAGATATATCTAATGATGAATAAACAGAGTTATTATAGTCAGATATATCTAATGATGAATAAACAGAGTTATTATAGTCAGATATATGTAATGATGAATAAACAGAGTTATTATAGTCAGATATATGTAATGATGAATAAACAGAGTTATTATAGTCAGATATATCTAATGAATAAACAGAGTTATTATAGTCAGATATATCTAATGATGAATAAACAGAGTTATTATAGTCAGATATATCTAATGATGAATAAACAGAGTTATTATAGTCAGATATATCTAATGATGAATAAACACGGTTATTATAGTCATATATATCTAATGATGAATAAACAGAGTTATTATAGTCAGATATATCTACTGATGAAATAAACAGAGTTATTATAGTCAGAATATATAATGATGAATAAAGAGAATATTATATTCAGATAAATTCAATATGAATAAACAGGAGTTATTATACGTCAGATATATATGATGATGAATTACACAGAGTTAATATAGTCAGATATTATGTAAATGATGAATAAACAGAGTTATTTAGTCAGATATATCTAATGATGAATAAACAGGTTATTATAGTCAGATAATCAAAATAATGACATAAACAGAGTTATTAGAGTCAGATTATATGTGATGAGAAAAACAGAGTTATATAGTCAGATAATGTACGAGTGAATAAAAAGAGTTATTATAGTCAGATATATGTAATGATGAATAAAAGAGTTTATTATAGTGATTAACTCAATATGACTAAACCGAGTTATTATAGTCAGATATATGCTAATGATAAATAACCTACTGTATAGTCAGATACTATCTTAATGATGCATAAACAGAGTATTATAGTCAGATAAATTCAATAATGAATAAACAGAATTATTATAGTAAGATATATCTAATGATGAATAAACAGAGTTATTATAGTCAGATATATCTAATGAATGTACAGAATTATATAGTCAGATATATCTAAAGAATAAACAGAGTTATTATAGTCAGATATGTCTAATGAAAAAATAGAGTTATTATAGTCAGGTATATTTCACAATGAATAAAGAGTTATTATTATAAGATATATCTAATGATGAATAAACAGAGTTATTATAGTCAGATATATCTAATGAATAAACATAGTAATTATAGTCAGAAATATCTAATGATTAATAAACAGAGTTATTATAGTCAGATATATCTAATGATGAATAAACAGAGTTATTATAGTCATATATATCTAATGAATAAACAGAATTATATACTCAGATATATCTAATGAATTAACAAAGTTACTATAGTCAGGTATATTTCACAATGAATAAACAGAATTACTATAGTCAGAAATATCCAATGATGGAGAAACAGAGTTATTATAGTAAGATATATCTAATGATGAATAAACAGTTATTATTGTCAGATATATCTAATGATGAATAAACAGAGTTATTATACTCAGATATATCTAATGATGAATAAACAGAGTTATTACAGTCAGATATATCTTATCATGAATAAACAGAGTTATTACAGTCAGATATAATTAATGAATAAACAGTTATTATACTAAGATATATCTAATGATGAATAAACAGAGTTATTATAGTGAGATATATCTAATGAATAAACATAATTATATAGTCAGATATATCTAATGAATTAACAGAGTTATTATAGTGAGATATATCTAATGATGAATGAACAGACTTATTATAGTCATATATATTTAATGAATAAACAGAGTTATTATAGTCAGATATATCGAATGAATTAACAGAATTATATAGTGAGATATATCTAAAGAATAAACAGAGTTATTATAGTCAGATATGTCTAATGAAGTAACACAGTTATTATAGTCAGGTATATTTCACAATGAATAAACAGAGTTATTATAGTCAGATATATCCAATGATGAATAAACAGAGTTATTATAGTCAGATATATCTAATGAATAAACACAGTTATTATAGTCAGATATATCTAATGATGAATAAACAGAGTTATTATAGTCAGATATATTTAATGAGAATACACAGAGTTAATATAGTCAGATATACTTCTAATAATGAATTAAACAGCGTTCGTATAGCTCAAATATCTGTAATGATGAATAAACAGGTTATTCATAGTCAGAGTTAATTCCAATAATGAATAAACAGATTTCATTATAGTCAGATATATCTACTGTAATGAACTAAACAGAGTTATAAGTCAGATTATATGTTAATGATGAATAAACAGAGTTAGTATGTGACGATGATTAATAATGACATGAACTAGAGTTATTATAGTCAGCACTATATGCTAATGATGAATTCAAACTGAGTTATTATAGTCAGAATTAACTTCTAATAATGAATAAACAGAGTAATTATAGTTCAGATGATCTAATGATAAATAAACAAGTTATTATAGTCAGATATATGTAATGATGAATAAACAGAGTTATTATAGTCAGATATATCCAATGATGAATAAACAGAGTTATTATAGTCAGATATATCCAATGATGAATAAACAGAGTTATTATAGTCAGATATATCTAATGAATAAAATGAATTATATAGTCAGATATCTTATGATGAATAAATAGAGTTATCATAGTGAGATATATCTAATGAATAAATATAATTATTACAGTCAGATATATCCAATGATAAATAAACAGAGTTATTATAGTGAGATAAATCCAATGATGAATAAGCAGAGTTATTATAGTGAGATATATCTAATGATGAAAAAACAGAGTTATTATAGTGAGATATATCTAATGAATGAATAGAGTTATTATAGTCAGATATATCCAATGAATAAACAGAGTTATTATAGTCAGATATATTTCACAATGAATAAACAGAGTTATTATAGTCAGATATATCTAATGATGAATTAACAGAGTTATTATAGTGAGATATATCTAATGAATAAACAGAGTAATTATAGTCAGATATATCTAATGAATTAACAGAGTTATTATAGTGAGATATATCTAATGATGAATAAACAGAGTTATTATAGTCAGATATATCTAATAATGAATAAACAGAGTTATTATAGTCAGATTCATCTAATGATGAATAAACAGAGTTTTTAAAGTCAGATATATGTAATGATGAATAAACAGAGTTATTATAGTCAGATATATCTAATGATGAATAAACAGAGTTATTATAGAGAGATAAATCCAATGATGAATAAACAGAGTTATTATAGTCAGATATATCTAATGATGAATAAACAGAGTTATTATAGTCAGATATATCTAATGATGAATAAACAGAGTTATCATAGTCAGATATATGTAACGATGAATAAACAGAGTTATTATAGTCAGATATATCTAATGAATGAACAGAATTATATAGTCAGATATATCTAAAGAATAAACAGAGTTATTATAGTCAGATATGTCTAATGAATAAATAGAGTTATTATAGTCAGGTATATTTCACAATGAATAAAGAGTTATTATACTAAGATATATCTAATGATGAATAAACAGAGTTATTATAGTCAGATATATCTAATGAATAAACATAGTAATTATAGTCAGATATATCTAATGATTAATAAACAGAGTTATTATAGTCAGATATATCTAATGAATAAACATAGTAATTATAGTCAGATATATCTAATGATTAATAAACAGAGTTATTATAGTCAGATATATATAATGATGAATAAACAGAGTTATTATTATCAGATATATCTAATGATGAATAAACAGAGTTATTATAGTCAGATATATCTAATGATGAATAAACATAGTAATTATAGTCAGATATATCTAATGATTAATAAACAGAGTTATTATAGTCAGATATATCTAATGATGAATAAACAGAGTCATTATAGTCATATATATCCAACGATGAATAAACAGAGTTATTATAGATAGATATATCTAATGATGAATAAACAGAGTTATTATAGTGAGGTATATTTAATGAAAGAACAGAGTTATTATAGTCAGATATATCTAATGATGAATAAACAGAGTTATTATAGTGAGGTATATTTAATGAAAGAACAGAGTTATTATAGTCAGATATATCTAATGATGAATAAACAGAGTTATTATAGTCAGATATATCTAATGATGAATAAACAGAGTTATTATAGTAGGTGTCATAAGTACTGTCAGTGTAGTCAGTGTAGTCAGTGTCATCAGTGAAGTCAGTGAAGTCAGTATAGTCAGTGTCATCAGTGTAGTCAGTATAGACAGTATCATCAGTGAAGTCAGTGTCATCAGTGAAGTCAGTATAGTCAGTGTCATCAGTGTAGTCAGTATAGACAGTATCATCAGTGAAGTCAGTGCCATCAGTGAAGTCAGTGTACTTAGTGTCATCAGAGTATAAACAGAGTTACTATAGTCAGATATATGTAATGATGAATAAACAGAGTTATTATAGTCAGATATATCTAATGATGACTAAACAGTTATTATAGTCAGAAACAGTATATTTTTCTAAACCATGCCTTTGTATTCATTTGTGAACTAACCTGTGTATTGTTAAAGGGGAAACCCTCTGTTAAAGGGTCGGTAACTTGTTAAAACTCTTTGGGTGAAAGTCCTTAGGTGGGTTGTTGGTATTTTATCTTCTATACCCAGAAATCCTCTCCTAGCTTGGTTACACACATATGGATATGTTTTATATTTATATAGTCCATATTTTATACTAGCTCCTTTAAAAGAATTCTGCTGGCAATCACCAGGAAGCAAGCGCTCTCTCTGTTCTTGTCTAAAAATGTTGTATTGTCTGTTTGTCTGTGAAGCCGAAGGCAATTTTCCACATTGTGGACAATTCCAAGTCTAAGTCTAAGTCCAAACATATAGAGACAGTTACATTGAAAAGTCACCAACTTTATTATTTGCTGCAGAGATTGATCATTGTTCATTGTTACAGCCACTGTACAGTATGGGGTGTGAGTGGATACACTTCTTGTACACTGCAGCGACCCTGAGGACAGCGCCCGCAGGAGGCTCCCTGCTCCTCAGTTCTTCAATGGGGTTACTTTTATCCAGCTAGCAGTACAGCTTGTTGAGAAGCTCTTAATAAGGGGCTGTGACGGACTTTGCTGTGCCAGACTTCTGAAGTTGGAGCTGGAACCGGTAGTACACTGTGACGGGGACTGCAGAGGCAAGACGTATTGTTCATCCCTCCCAGGACTCTGTCAGATTAAAAAATGTCTCATCAGATCCCGTCAGAGACTGCTCACTCATAAGCAGCATGTCTCCATGCTCCTCCTCCTGCCTCAGCTCCATTGCTCACATATCTGTAGTGCAATCCAGTGAAATAGATGCAAACAATTCAACTTATCTCTTTTCCTCATTTGCTTGCACCTTGCATTTCTGCAGAGACCCACTGAAACACCATGAAAAGCTTCAGGTCTCCATACAGTGTCTCATCCTCCTCCATCCTCAGGTTGGTGTAACACACAAATCTGTGGGAGGAAGTGTGAGTATTTACAGTTATTTAGTGTCCACTAAAGTGTTGACAGGATATGGAGAAAAAACAACACCAAATGCTCTGGAGATCATTGTATTTCTTGAACCCTGTCCTATTCAGCTGCTTAGGCAGACAGTACAGCAGCTCTGGATGCCTTGTAGTGCTTGAACACATTTTGTTCTACAACAGAGGAGTGTGAAATACTGCTCTTGTTGCATTCTGTAGTATAGCCACCGGACAGTATGATGTCTGAGGGCATAGACAGGGAGAACAGAGAAAAGGAAAGAAGAAGAGACGGTGGGGGAGAGAAGGGAGTGGGAGAGAATTCCAGGGATAGTTGACGTGGATGCTCCAAGGAAGAGTTCAACATTTTCAATCTGAAAAATAAAAGAAAGCATTTTAAAGTAGCTTCTGATCAGGAGTACTATACTCAATATTTTTTTCAATGTGATATCAAGTGTTTAAAGGTGACATATCATGCAAAATGGACTTTTTAATGGTTCTCTACCTGGAATATGTGTCCCTGGCATGTCTACAAACCCCCCGAGAATGAAAAAAATTCATTCTGCCCCTGTTCTGATTTCTCCACCTTTCTGTAAATGTGTGTGAAACGAGTCGTTTCAGACTTCCGTGTTTTTGTTACGTAACAGCAATATCCGGTCTGTCACGGAGTCAGAGCTCAGAGCTTGTTCAGCCCATAGACTGTGTAAAATAATACTGAATCCCCCCTCCGTTTTTCATTCCCTGCACACGTGTGTGCTAACAAGGAGCTTAGGAGGGAGGCATGCTAGTTGTAGGCTGTCTTAATAAACACAAAGGTCGGTTTTACTCCCCACGTCTGCAGATTTGAAGATCTAGTGGATGATTTTTATTTATCATGGATAAGTGCTAGCGCTAGTTAGCATAGCCACATAGCTACATATCGTAGCTGTAGCTGTGTACCAAGACACACGTCGACATACTGACAAATAAAACAACAAGAAACACAGAATCTGTGACCAATCCTTCAGAAAAGGTCCCGCTGCCTTTCTGGCAGAGGTCGGTTTTACTCCCCACATCTGCAGATTTGAAGATCTAGTGGATGATTTTTATTTATCATGGATTGGTTGTAAGTCACCGTTTAAGTGCATGGCGTTACAGAGTCCTGGTAAAAATTCATGTAAGGTCACAGCCTTTGTACAGTCATCCAGGGTGGACTGTCTACTCGTCCAGCCATTCCAGGTCTAGGCCTTCTCCCCGGTGTGATTTCCTGTCCACACCATAATCAAACTTCAGCTCTTTGCCCACTTGAATGTCCACCAGAGCCTTGAATGGGATAACATCCAGTTGTTCTCCATCGTGATCAAGCCTCACATGCACCGGCTTCAAGTTGGGCTTCTTGGCAGAGTGATTTATTTTCCGTCCAGCAGTGTCCCGGTCTGCATGGGGTGAGTTTGTGCATCCACACACAGATCCCTCTGTCCATCTTTGAAAAAGACCAGGTAGCCCATGACACCTTCTTGAGCCTCAAGCATGGCTCTCCCCTCTGCTGCTCCGAAGGGCGATTTGTAATCACTCCTGTAAACAAGAGTAGATTGAATTTCTTTGAGTTATTTGAATAGCTGTAAAATATTACAGGTTGTTCTGGGTGTTGGTAATTTACATAATTTAAAATTATTCAAATGCTCAAAATGTGTTGACCTTTTCTCTCCTGGCAGTAAATGTGCAATGTCTTACCTTTTCCTTTGTCACCATCAAAGTCTTTGATGGAGAGGCCCCTCCACTTCTGTGACATGACACTCTTGAGGAGCTTCTGGTTGTTAGTTATGTCCTCTTTCTGGGGTGGTGTCCACAGCTTGTGGAGGGCCTCATATTTGGGTTTGTTGGTCTCCCAGGTCATGCGCTCAACACATTTGTTGAACTGCTTCTCGGTGGGTTGGCGATGCTTGAATTTGGCTGGAAGAGAAAGACAAAGTCAGTCATAAAACTTGTTTGTGTCATTTATCAGTGTGATAGTCACCGCTGGAATAGGCAGGAGTTCTTACACAGCAAATGCTTGGCTCTTTGGTCCCTCTGGATTCTGTGCCACCTGTCGGTGAGGGACCGATCCTCAGCTGGGAAACTTGCTTCCCTCCTCCTTTTAGCAGGCGGAGCCGGTCTCCACAAATGTAGCACACGCTCGTGTGTGTTGGAGCTTTTCGGGAGGGCTGCCTTCTCCTCCTTCTCCCAATCCGTTTTTTCCAATGAAAAAAGAATCACAATCTGCTATCGCCATGGTCGGTCTGATGTACAGGTAGTAAGCCTCAAACCACTGTGGGAACAAGAGAGAGACAGTGACTTGACTGTAAAACATTGTCATCAATAAAATAAAAAACAAAAATAAATCATTGTGACTGCAAAGAAACACTCACAGCCTCCTGCTCTGTCGTCAGGGCAAACGCTGCAACCTGCATGGTGGCCGTTTTGTGGTTCTTCACACCAATGACCACCCTGCCATTACATTTCTGTCTGTTGACAAACTCGTGCACCTGTGAACCAATGAGAGCGTGTTAATGCATATGCTTACAAATAACCAGGAGACAGCTCATTGAGTGAACAAATCACATTCATCATACAGTCATTCCCTCCACGGCTCCAGGGCGCTAGAAATGCTCTAGGACCAAGATTGCTTCGAGGTAATAGCGGTACATGGTCACTTCCTTATCACCCAGGGCTCCACCTCTCAACAACTTCATAAAGTGTTCCAGGAACTCTGATTTTGCAAGACGCAAAACCGCCTGGCACCTCTGGCACAACAGACTTCCTGCCGTGGATAAGTTGAGTCCATCTAAATCCCAGAAAAGAGACTGATATTAAACACACAGCACTGAGAATGATATTAATAGTAGCAGTAGCAGTAAACTATAGCATTAGTAATGACAGGATAATGCAGCGTGAACAGTGAAGCCATTTACCTTTCTTTGACTGTTTTCTGGGTGTTGGACCTGGAAACTGGCTTCCTCACAGTTTGGATAAACTCCTTGAACACCTGACACTGGTTACGCAGCTCTGGATAACTGCTTTCAAGGTCCACTCTGGTTTTCAAGTAATCCAAGAACTTTATTAGACTTTTCATGTAATTCAGGATTGTAGCCGGGGTCATGGAGGTGTATTCCAGTTGGACGAAGTAGTCTCTGGTCTCTACCGTCTTCTGGAGGAAATCCAGGGTCAGCTCATCCCCTGTGGGCTGCACGTAGCGCAGGAACCTGGAGACATTGTCGACCTTTGAAGGCAGATGATGAGAAAGAAATGTTTAGTATCTCTGTCAGGACAATATGATGGACGTATGGAAACATTGTCATTGACATTGATAAAAAGATCTTACCTCCTGCTGGCAATTGGGGCTCTTCAAGGTCTCGAGCAGGTACTTTTTAAAGTCCAGCAGTAGAGCAGTAGTCTCTGCAAACTTCTCGTAGAGACCTGCTGCCATCATGTTTTTCCTCACTGATGAGGTTGGGGCTGGAAGATCTCTGTTTAAAAGACATGAATAAAAACACTGAGCTTTCAGCGCAGGGAATTCACTTCAGCAGAAGCAGTGTGGAGTTTACTGTGCTTACATCTGCCGAGTTGGGTCACTAGGTCCTTCACCAGCAGATGAGGATGGTGATGATGGGGCTGACTGAACGGGGCTATCAGTCGGGGCTGATGGTTGAGGGATGGCTGTTGAAGCAGAGGTGCCAGCAGTGGGGGGTTCAGCTGCAGAGGCCATGTCAAGCTCGTCGGGCTGATTGGTGACAAAACTCCCCCGCTGCAGCAGGTCCTGCATCACACGATAACGACTGGAGGTGTCAGGGATCATCTTACACAGTGCCTTGTAGTCCCAGATCCTCCCTGCTTTGGCCCAGTCCTTAAAGGATTTCCTGGCTTCCTTCACCGCAGCAGTTCTCTCCTCTGGGTCACTCTGTTTCATGCACACACGAGCCAGGTGTACCGGAAGGTTTTCCTGAGGCTTGAAGCACTTCAGGCAGTGGACAATGTTGCGCTCTGGAATCCTTGAGGATAATGAGAAAAAACAGTAAGTCAGTTTGATTCTAATTGACAATTGTCTGGAAAATGAACAGCCTCCGGTGAAAGACACAAGGGAAAAAGAATAACAAAGTCTCACCTTCTTTCATTCTGCTCGGCCATCGTAGATGCAGCAAAAACAAGGAACAAGCAACAAGAAGGCTAGCAATCAGCAAGCAAGAAAAAAGTAAGCAAGTAGCTCAGCAAACAGCAGTACACTGTATCTGGTAAGAGAAACAGGGTAAAGTGACTGAGTTTTCCTGATGTCTTTATACCTGACTGTGGGCAGGGCACTGGGCCTGGCACACCCTTGTGAGGGACAGCCAATCAGACAAGCTAGTGCTTACACTGAGGGTGTGTCTGTGAGGGAAGGTGGTGGTGGGTGGACCATCTCAAACACAGTGCCTTGAATGTAATTTTTTCATAAAAGTCATTTCAGTAAAACATATCAAATTGACAAATATTCAACTGTTAACTAAATACTGCAAAAAGCTTAACCAAAAGTATAAATGTAATGTTTTGTGAAAGTTCTGTTTCAACTGAAAGAAAGGCTGGAACATCTCTCACACAGTCTCTGTGTCTGTTTGTGATAGTTGGAGACAATGGACCACAGTGGGAGAAATTCTCCAACTATCAAAGTTTGACCATCTAAGTGATTATGTCTCCTATGCCTAGATAGGGATATAGACATGCACAACTTGTACAAGACACATGTTTTTTGATTTTGATTCCATTACCAACATTTCAGGTTGAAACTTTGAAAATAAGACTAAAAGGAAATAGGTTGGGTCACATGCAGGCTGTTGAAAACATGGCTTGGCCAGGTGTACTGGACTGTGAATGGGCCATCATCATCATGTAAATACAGTTACCCCCCCATAACTGTATTTACATGATGATGGGCCCATTAACAGTCATGCTAATGGAAACTTTGAGAACTTGAGAACTTCCCACACTGTGGTGCAATGTCTTCAACTAGTGAATTGATTTTGTGCCAGTAAAAAGTTATTTTTATAAACCTTCACAGCTTGAATTGATGTTGTGTTTGTAAATAGTTATTTTTATAAACCTTAACAGCTTGAATTGATGATGTTTTTTTTAAATAATTATTTCATAAACCTTCACAGCTTGAATTGATGTTATGTTTGTAAATAGTTATTTCATTAAGAATCTCTCACACATGTCTCCAATGCCTAGATAGGGATATAGCCATGCACAACCTGTACAGGCTACATGTTTGAAGTTGATTTTCAAAATCAGAACATAATCAGAATCAGAACCAACTTTATTGGCCAGGTATGCTTGAACACACAAGGAATTTGACTTGGTAAACTGTGCTCTCTTTGTAGAAGGCATAATAATAAGACATACGAATGCAAATAAAAATATAATAACAATAACCTCAGCTATAAATACAGCTAAATTTGATTCCATATAGACATTTCAGGTTGAAACTTTGAAAATAAGACTAAAAGCAAACAGGTTTGGTCTCATGCAGGGTTTTGAAAACAAGGCCAGGTGTGCTGGACTGTTAATGGGCCATCAGGATTGTATTTATAATCCGGGCTCGTCACAGAATCTTCACAGGAGGAGTTAACCAATGAAGGTTTATGAAATACCTATTTACAAACACAACATCAATTCCTAGTTGGAGACATTGCACCACAGTGTGGGAAATTCTTCAAATCTCACAGTTTTCATTAGCATGACTGTTAATGGGCTCATCATGTAAATACAGTTATGGTGAGGATACCTGATGATGATGATGATACATGATGGCCCATTAACAGTCTAGTACACCTGGCCTTGTTTTCAAAACCCTGCATGAGACCAAACCTGTTTGCTTTTAGTCTCATTTTCAAAGTTTACACCTGAAATGTTTCAAATGGAATCAAAATGGACTTCAAACATGTGGCTTGTAGAAGTTGTGCATGTATGTCCTGGTCTAGGGATTTGAGTTAGACAGGTCAAACTGTGAGATTTGGAGAGTGTGTGTGTGTGTGTGTGTGTGTGTGTGTGTGTGTGTGTGTGTGTGTGTGTGTGTGTGTGTGTGTGTGTGTGTGTGTGTGTGTGTGTGTGTGTGTGTGTGTGTGTGTGTGTGTGTGTGTGTGTGTGTGTGTGTGTGTGTGTGTGTGCTGCTTATGAGTGAGCATTCTCTGAGGGAGGGATCTGATGAGACACTCACTAATCTGCCAGAGTCCTGGGAGGGATGTACAATACGTCCTGCCTCTGCAGTCCCCGTCACAGTGGACTATCCCGGGGACTACCAGTTCCAGCTCCAACTTCAGAAGTCTGGTACAGCAAAGTCCGTCACAGCCCCTTATGTAGAGCTTCTCAACAAGCTGTACTGCTAGCTGGATAAAAGTAACCCCATTGAAGAGCTGGTGAGCAGGGAGCCTCCTGCGGGTGCTGTCCTCAGGGCCGCTGCAGTGTACAAGAAGTGTATCCACTCACACTCCATACTGTACGGTGGCTGTAACAATGAACAATGATCAATCTCTGCAGCAAATAATAAAGTTGGTGACTTTTCAATGTAACTGTCTCTGTATGTTTGGACTTAGACTTGGAACTTTTATTTGTCCACAATGTGGAAAATTGCCTTCGTCTTCACAGACAAACAGACAATACAACATTTTTAGACAAGAACAGAGAGAGCGCTTGGGATTCTTCCTGGTGATTGCCAGCAGAATTCTTTTAAGGAGCTAGTATAAAATATGGACTATATAAATATAAAACATATCCATTTGTACATACAGATACATTAGAACACGTGTACACATGCATATATGTGGATATACATACACATGCACACAGACAAGTGCATACATACATACATACATACATACATACATACATACATACATACATACATACATACATACATACATACATACATACATACATACATACATACATACATACATACATACATACATACATACATACATACATACATACATACATACATACATACATACATACATACATACATACATACATACATACATACATACATACATACATACATACATACATACATACATACATACATACATACATACTACAATTGAAGTCATAAAATTATGCAGGCCCCTGTAACCTGTACGGGGACAGGCGGATGCTGCAGTTTGCTATTTATTTGTTTGAGTTTGCTAAAATTGAAATGTAAAAGTTTGGTTTGATTTTGTAATCTAAGAGTTGAATAATTGAATTGCTCTTGGAACAAAAGAGTTCTTGTAAATATTCTTTGTGGCTCGTGGCATTCTAAAACGCCGACCTGAAGGGAGCAGTTCAAAATGGCAGTGCAAAGGATGGGCCGTGTCACCTGTGATGTTAAGGACCTTCCTTTTACTTATCTGTGCATCTCTGTCACTTAGTGGTTGCCCTATAATTTTGCAATCCTATTAAAAAATAAAACACTTTCTACAAGATTCTTATACACCATTTCAAGAATCTTTTGACAAACACCAAAGTCATTTAGCTTCCTGAGCAGGTGTACCCTCTCTCTCTGTGGCCGGTCAGACAAGAAGTCTCTGATCCACAGAATAAGACCACCATTGACTTCTAGGTCCAAAGGCCTTTTAAGGAGGATATGTGTCCTCACTGAGTTAAAAGCAGAACAAAAATCAATAAATAAAACCCTAGCATAATGTGCTGTAGTTCACAATCCAAATAAACTGAATCTAGATCTCAAGCTTTAATTTTTATTTATTTATCTAACCTTTATTTAACCAGGTGAGTTAATTGAGAACTAATTCGCATTTGCAATAGCGACCTGGGCGAGAAGGCACCTCAGGTGGCATGACAATAAATAAAATACAAAACAAAAAACAGAGAGAACAAACAGAGAAACCTAGAGACAGAACAATACAATACAAAAACATGACAGCAGTGAACAACTTAAAAGCAATTTAAATTGATTATTGTACATAATCTCTAAAGACTCTTCAGGCAGTTCCAAACGCTGCAGCACGAGTATTGACTAGAACTAGGAAGAGAGAGCGCATCTCTCCAGCGTCTCTTCACTGGTTCCCAATAAAATATAGAATATAATTTAAAATCCTTCTTTTAACCTACAGAGCCCTTAAAAATCAGGCACCCTTGTATCTTAAAGAGCTCATAGTGCCCTATTACCTCTCTAGAACACTACGCTCCCAACATGCAGGCTTGCTAGTTGTACCTAAAATCTCTAAAAGTAGTATGGGAGGTAGAACCTTTAGTTACCAGGCCTTTGGAATCATCTACCAGTCAAGGTCTGGGAGGCAGACACCCTCTCCATTTCTGAGAGTAGGCTTAAAACTTTCCTTTTTGATAAAGCTTATAATTAAAGCTGACTCAGGCTTGGACCAGCTTTTGTTATGCTGCCATAGGCCTAGACTGCCGGGGGAACTGGCGCACTAACACACTGGGATCCTAGCTCACCCCCTTCCCCCCAACCCCTTCATCACTTACTTTAACTCTGCCTGTCCTATTAAAGTTACTAACCATAGACCTTTCTGGAGTCCCTGAGCTCCATTGTCTCGTAGATTCCTCTGAGATGCCATAGACGTCCTCCTGCTGCAGACATTCTGGACTCCAGCTGATACGGACGTGCTGGACTCCAGCGGAAACAGCTTCTACTACTCTTCTCATCACTATGACCGCTCTCTCTTACTCACGTACACGTACAGGGCTGAGCTTGTAGAATGTTCATCATGACCATAGGTACAATGCGTGTCGTGATTTTCAGACAGGTGCTACCTTCTCAAGTGTCAAAGGTCACTCAAAGGTGGTTACCGGACACCTTTTTCAGTATTTTCCAAAGAAATTTCAGAAACGCTTTGAGCTAGGAGGCTGAACTGGGAGTATGTTCATCGTGACTGCATGTACAAGGTGTGTGGTGATTTTGGGGTCACTTGTGACAACGGTGGCCTTGTGGCGTCCAAAAATATGTATTTTCCACACTTCAGCGAAAAAGGCGAGGAGGCCTGAAGTCCCCTTTTCTTGAATAAATCATACATGCTTTGAGAAAGGAGTATCTTATCTTATTGTAGTTTGGTAGTCAGTGTCATCAGTGTAGTCAATGTAGTCAATGTCATCAGTGTTTTCAGTGTCATCAGTGTAGTCAGTGGCCACGGTTACATGATTTTTTTAAATTCAGAATTAAAGTATTCTCTTTCTTGTTTACACGGAAATAGTAATTCTGAATTGAGGTTTACATGGAAAACATGTTTACCTGGGTGTTAGGGAGGGTTCTGATTGGTCAGGGGTTGGCGTGACGTATTTACGTTTACCGGAAGAAAACAGACCCCAGTTCCTGCTTCTTTCATTTTTGGTTACGACATGGAAGACCACACAATAAGTGTAATTTTCACTTTGATCTTGATTATAGTTTTGAATAAGCAGCTCGACACAAACATACTGCCTCACTTTTGTCAGCTGAGGAGGAGAAGAGAGATAGACGACCGGTGAAGGGAGGCGGAAGACCGTACTTTGGCGAATTAAAACCAGTTAGTGCAACAGCTGCTCTACCTCAGCCTGAAATATGTGTGTCATCATGACAGGACAAAGGAACGAGCATGAGCAGGACGACCGGAATTAATTTAAAGCAGAATGAACGTATACATGATCGAGGAACTATTCAATTCAGATTTAAAATCAGAATAAACCAGCCACTTACATCGGATTTAAGTTTAATTCAGAATGATCATTTTCATTTGGAATAAAAGGTGTTTACAAGGTCATTTTTAATCTTTTTAAAGAGGATTTAATTTCAATTCTGAATTAAAGAGGAATTAAAAGTCTCATGGAAACGTAGCCATTGTCATCAGTGTAGTCAGTGTCATCAGTGTAGTCAGGATGGATGGATGGATGGATGGATGGCTGCCAACCAACCAACCAACCAACCAACCAACCAATCAATCAATCTGAGACTGGATCTTATCCTGTCCTCAGACTCCTTCCAAACAGAGCAGGTCTAGACTGTACTCAATGTTCTATTATTAACAAAGAACCAACATTGAGACAGGATAATATCTAGTCCCAGTTTGATGGATGGATGGATGGATGCTCATGCTACATGTTTATTGAAGCGGACTAGACATCTCTCCTACAGCAGTGGACCTGCGAGAGAGAAAACTATTCAAGGAGAGGAAAGATCAAACGAAAAAGGATATTAAGGCATACGAGGAGTTAGTAGAAGAAAGAAGCAGTGACCGTGACGCTAGAAACTAAGAGCATTGTGCCGGGTTTTGACACGGACAGTTAATTTTAATGGGTAAATGGCCTCTATTTGAATCCTCTCATGAGGTCAATGATTGTTGCCCTGTAGACATTTTGGATGTGGATTTAACTTTTGAATATTGGCTTTTATGATGTCATAGTTTTCCCATTTTCATCTGTGCCAACCAACCAACCAACCAATAAGACCTTATTTTCGGCAGTTGAACGGACGCAGGCAATTCACAGATTTTTGTGAAGCAAAAATCCATCCATCCATCTGATAGTTGTGTCATGTGTCATGAGCTTCAGAGACAGCTTGTGGATGCAAGCAGTCAAAGCTCGGGGTAGAAAGGAGCCTCCTGAGGTGGTCTTGGCATCTGATAAGGTGGCCTCTTTGGCACCTCTCCTCTGAGGTACCTTGGGTGGTACCTCTCTGTGCCAGACTAACTGCTGTGTGAAATCTGCATCTGACTCCAGTTCAAACCTATTTGACGGTTGTGACCGTATGACAGGGATGTCTCCTGCAGCCATGTTTTGACACACACTCACGAGTTGCTATGCTAATGTAACCAAGCTAGGGCTGGAAAGGGATTTCTGGATTTAGAAGATAAAATACAAACAACGCCACCTTGGGACTTTCACCCAAAGAGTTTTAACAATATACTTATTTTTAGTTACCGCCCCTTTAACAGAGGGTTTCCCCTTTAACAATACACAGGTTAGTCCACAAACGAATACAAAGGCATGGTTTAGGAAAAATATATATACACACAAGCTTTATTTAATTAGCAGACAAAATAGTTTTTAAAACACAACAATTACTACTTCATGAACAGACACCAGAAATCAGTGTTGGGACACCGCTAACTGCAGCCAGGCTTATCTGTGTCAGGCCTATAAACCCGGCACACTCACGACAATAACACACACATCTAGTTAATGAATTAGACTATGCAAAGGACATGAAAAAAAGCCTGACACAATAAACTGTAGCTACAGCCACGGCTGCTTACACAGCCTGGACGGGGATACTTTAACACTGTTACTGAGTAGAGTCTTTAAATCACACTGTTACTGAGTAGAGTCTTTAAATCACACTGTTACTGAGCAGAGTCTTTAAATCACACTGTTACTGAGTAGAGTCTTTAAATCACACTGTTACTGAGCAGTCTTTAAATCACACTGTTACTGAGCAGAGTCTTTAAATCACACTGTTACTGAGTAGTCTTTAAATCACACTGTTACTGAGCAGAGTCTTTAAATCACACTGTTACTGAGCAGAGTCTTTAAATCACACTGTTACTGAGCAGTCTTTAAATCACACTGTTACTGAGTAGAGTCTTTAAATCACACTGTTACTAAGCAGAGTCTTTAAATCACACTGTTACTGAGCAGAGTCTTTAAATCAAGACAAAAAGGCAAGCAAAAAGAGACAAAAAGACAAGGCAAAAGTGGCAATCTGCAACAAAATACATGAACGTTAACCACTCACATACAACAACAACACACGGCACATTAAGATAAACAAAAACCAGTTGAGGTTTACCTCGGCCGTCCGCGACACTATCACGTCAATACCTCGCGCACTATATGCGTTGCCGGCACACAACGATCCGCCAACCCGAAAGGAACACCGTCCTGGAATTAAAATGAAAGTTACTCACATGTACGGACGTTGAAAACACTTAACACACGCGACTCGTACCTGCTATCAACCCGGAGCTCTGCAGAGACTGAAGGGAGCTCCGTCACTCAATTTTATCCCCGCAAACAACCAGGTAACCGCAGGTGATTGGTTCCCACCCAGCTGGGGGGCATGGGCGCTAATCAGCCAGTTACACTAACACAATGCTCTTTTCATGTTGGCACACCTCGTGGAAGAGAAAAGGAGCTCATGTGGATTTAAAAATACACACACCAAAAACTGAGCATTTTTAGAAAGGGTGTTTAGAGCTGGTCCAAAACCTCCTCTGGAGCTTGATTTCTATCATATTTTGTCTGACACATGGCGAGGATGTTACATTTAGACAACAGGAGACTGTATTCAATGGTTGAAAAAGTGCGTCACCTTTAAGATTCATCATGTCACTTATGATGTCAGAGTTTATGTCCAATGAATACTTTTCGTTGCCTAGGAGATCTGACATCACTAGTGAGGTCATACTTCCTCATGTTATCCCATGAAGGCAGAGCACTTTGCAGCTAAGTTACAGCAGCAAAGACAAACTTCCCTTTAACAGGCAGAAACCTCCAGCAGGACCACACCCATGTTAGACAGCCATCTGCCATGAGTGCAGTCATAATGTTATTCGTCTAGTGATGTCATTGACTGAACTATGACATCATCGTTGACATCATAGTTGGTTGAGTAGAAGTCTATATATAGGACCTGTTTTCATGTCACATCTATTGACAATGCTATGCGGATTATGGGCGGCCCCTCAGCCTGCCCAAGTCCAAATGTCAGACAGAACCAGACTCGTGTAGTCAGTGTAGTCAGTGTCATCATTGCAGTCAGTGTCATGTGAAGTCAGTGTAGTCAGTGTACTCAGTGTCATCATTGTAGTCAGTGGGTGCATCTCAAAGCTCTAAACTGCAGTCTCCTCGCTCCTCGGCCGAACCGGAAGTACTTACTGACGCGCCATTTTAACTTGCGTCCCAAAGCTCTAAACGCTGCTGGAGGAGAGAGGAGCGAGGAGCGAGGAGACTGATCCGAGGAGGGATAATCGAGGAAACACGAGAGCAGACTTAACATCAGCTGAGTTTAATAACAGAGAAAAAACTGACCTTAAAACAGTCACTGAGGGTGCCCTGAAACAGATCATAAACATCCGTCGGTTTCTAAACAGTCTGTTTGTGATGAGCTGAGATTGAAAAGTGTTTGACATGAATTTTAAAAACAAAATACTGATCGCAAAATCATAAATTCAATATAACAGAGGATGGATTATGTTATATCTGATTGTTTTTGTCAGATTCACTGTCTAATGAAATAGAGTAATAGAGTCTAATATCATTGATAGAATATATATCAATGATCAGTTATTCCTCCTGTTAGTTTCCCCATTTGTTCTCATTTTCTTCATGAAGAGAAGTCTGACAGTAAAGTTTGTCTGTTAGTAAAAACACTTTTTATGTTTCCTATCAGGTTAATAAAGTTTCATACGAGGCTGATCATTAATGAGCACAGGGTTTTGAAAAGAGTTGCATGGTTTCTATTTTCCCTTAAAGTAATAAATAATTTAATAATGAGGCATTTTACCGGTGAATCGATCCGTGATGCTTTAGGACAGAATAAACAGAGAGCTGATTCTCTTCATGTGCAAGTCTGTGTTAAACATGTAAACACAGAGACAGAGATCTGTTACTGTTTATATATATCAGAGTTATTACAGTGAACATGTGTGCAGACACAAACAGCTGTTAAAGCCGTCGTCACAAACCGACGTCGCTTCACGTGACGCTCCGGAGGACAGGACGTCTCATTTCTCTAAATACAAATCTCCTCTTTCCTCTCTCCTCTGGTTTCATTTCCTCGCATCTCTGGTGGGCGGGACTAAGACGCGAGGAAGAGACGCGAGGAAGAGACGCGAGGATGGACGTTTAGAGCTTTGAGACGCACCCAGTCTCATCAGTGAAGTCAGTATAGTCAGTCATCAGTGTAGTCAGTATAGTCAGAGTCATCAGTGAAGTCAGTGTAGTCAGTGTCATCAGTGTAGTCAGTATAGTCAGAGTCATCAGTGAAGTAAGTGTAGACAGTGTATTCAGTGTCATCACTGTAGTCAGTGTAGTTAGTGTCATCAGTTTAGTCAGTATCAAAGACTGTAAATAAAAATGGACAGCGTTGCTCCGCCTCTTCACGTTGTACAGTTCTGAAGCCAAAAAATCCCTCTCCCGGGCGCAGCCATTGTGCAGCCAGAGCCTGTGAAGCCTTTGTAATAAGCTCCGCCCTACAGCGTAACGTCACAAGACACTGTGTGCCCTTTGAAGTTTCGTTCTACGGCGGCTATGAATCAAAGGAAACCCGGAAGTAAAACCCCGTTTTTTAAACTCTAATAAACTTTTCAGAAAAAAGAGGCCTTGGACACAAAACAGTCAAATACTAACTACATATAACCACAGCATACGGATGTGAGAAACATTCGTACGACGTGTATTTATTTTTTAAAGTTTGACTGCTCCCCCATTCAAATGAATGGGGGAGACGGATTTTTTTTACCTATACTGCAGCCAGCCACCAGGGGGCAGTCACCACCAGGGCCGTATCCGGCATGCTTGGTCAGTATAGTCAGTGTCATCAGTGAATAAACAGATTAATTATAGTCAGATATATCAAATGAATAAACAGAGTTATTATAGTCAATATATCAAATGAATAAACAGAGTTATTATAGTCAGATATATGTAATGATGAATAAACAGAGTTATTATAGTCAGATATATCAAATGAATAAACAGAGTTATTATAGTCAATATATCAAATGAATAAACAGAGTTATTATAGTCAATATATCAAATGAATAAACAGAGTTATTATAGTCAGATATATGTAATGATGAATAAACAGTTATTTTAGTCAGATATATCTAATGATGAATAAACAGAATTATTATAGTCAGATATATCTAATGATGAATATACAGAGTTATTATAGTCAGATATATCTTATGATGAATAAACAGAGTTATTATAGTCAGATATATGTAATGATGAATAAACAGAGTTATTATAGTCAGATATATCCAATGATGAATAAACAGAGTTATTATAGTGAGATAAATCCAATGATGAATAAACAGAGTTATTATAGTCAGATATATCTTATGGTGAATAAACAGAGTTATTATAGTCAGATATATGTAATGATGAATGAACAGAGTTATTATAGTCAGATATATGTTATGATGAATGAACAGAGTTTTTATAGTCATATATATCCAATGATGAATAAACAGAGTTATTATAGTGACAAAAATCCAATGATTACTAAAGAGATTTATTATAGTCAGATATATGTAATGATGAATGAACAGAGTTATTATAGTCAGATATATTTTATGATGAATTAACAGAGTTATTATAATCAGATATATCTAATGAATAAACAGTTGTTACACTCAGATACATCCAATGATGAATAAACAGAGTTATTATAGTCAGATATATCCAATGATGAATTAACAGAGTTATTATAGTCAGATATATCTAATGATGAATAAAATGAGTTATTATAGTCAGATATATCCAATGATGAATTAACAGAGTTATTATAGTGAGATATATCTAATGATGAATAAAATGAGTTATTATAGTCAGATGTATCTAATGATGAATGAACAGAGTTATTATAGTCAGATATGAGATGAGATGAGATTAGATGAGATGAGATGAGATGAGATATACATTATTTGTCCCCAATTGGGGGAAATTCTTTTGTCACAGTAGCTTACAACACACGACAGGGGAATACAACAATGTACTAACATAGTTAAAAAAACATAATAACAGTTATAATAGCAATGACAGGGGGAAAATATAATATATTAAAATAAAAGAAAATAAATAAGAATAAAAAAAAATAAAAAAAATAAAATTAAATAAAAAAAAATAAATTAGATGAAATAAAGTAAAAATAATATAAAATATATTAGCTATTACGGATGTATACACACTATGTACACTTCTTTCTGATAAATAGATAAGGTAAGTTATTGCACGATAAAAATTACACCAGGTGATTTAAAAAAACATACATACACAGTATAAAGAACAGTGCGATTCAGATGGATACAGTAGTTATTTGTGAATGTGTCACATAGTAACTTCCATGTAGTGCAATGGAAATTGAGAACAGATGATTAAGGGACGCAGCAGTGCTGGTGTTAAAGAGTCTGATTGCAGATGGGATGAAGGACCTGCGGAAGCGCTCCGTCCTGCAGGGTGGGAGTCTAATATATCTAATGAATGAACAGAGTTATTATAGTAAGTGTCAACAGTGTAGTCTGTGTAGTCAGTGTCATCAGTGAAGTCAGTGTAGTCAGTGTCATCATTGAAGTCAGTGTAGACAGTGTAGTCAGTGTCATCAGTGTAGTCAGTGTCATCAGTGTAGTCGGTGTAGTCGGTGTAGTCCATAAAGTCAGTGTCATCAGTGTAGTCAGTGTCATTAGTGTCATCAGTGTCATCAGTGTCATCAGTCTAATCTGTGTCATCAACGAAGTCAGTGTAGTCAGTGTAGTCATTGTCATTGGTGTAGTCGGTGTAGTCAGCGTCATCAGTATAATCATGAAGTCAGTGTAGTCAGTGTCATCAGTGTAGTGAGTGAAGTCAGTGTAGTCTGTGTTATCAGTGAAGTCAGTGTAGTCAGTGTCATCAGTGTAGTCAGTCTATTCAGTGTCACCAGTGTAGTCAGTATAGACAGTGTCATCAGTGAAGTCATTGTAGTTAGTGTCATCAGTGTAGTCAGTTTAGTCAGTGTAGTGAGTATAGTCAGTGTCATCAATGTAGTCAGTATAGTCAGTTTCATCAGTGTAGTCAGTGTCATCAGTGAAGTCAGTGAAGTCAGTGTCATCAACGAAGTCAGTGTCATCAGTTTAGTCAGTGTCATCAGTGTAGTCAGTGTCATCACTGTAGTCAGTGTCATCAGTGTAGTCAGTGTCATCAGTTTAGTCAGTATCTTCGGTGTAGTCATTGTAGTCAGTGTCATCAGTGTCATCAGTAGCATCAGTGTAGTCACTGTCATCAGTGTAGTTAGTGTCATCAGTGTAGTCAGTTTAGTCAATGTCATCAGTGTAGTCAGTGTCATCAGTGACGTCAGTGTCATCAGTTTAGTCAGTGTCATCACTGTAGTCAGTGTCATCAGTGTAGTCAGTGTCATCACTGTAGTCAGTGTCATCAGTGTAGTCAGTGTAGTCAGTGTAGTCAGTGTCATCAGTGTAGTCAGTGTCATCAGTTTAGTCAGTGTCTTCAGTGTAGTCAGTGTCATCACTGTAGTCAGTGTAGTCAGTGTCATCAGTGTAGTCGGTGTCATCAGTGTAGTCAGTGAAGTCAGTGTCTCCAACTGTCACAGACAGGTCAAACGTCACAAAAAGACACGTGCCCTAGGTATCCCTAGTGAAAATACTTGAATAAATGGTTGTCCAGGCATGGTGGGGTCCCCTGGCAAGTCGGACTGTGGTCAGTGTACCTCCAGGCAGGGAGAGAGAGGGGAAAAAAAATTTCATCCAGGCTGGAGGGGCCATATCCGGCCACCGAAAATGAGGCACCGAGAGCGGGTAAAATACCTCCGCGAAGACCCCCGTAGGAAAGGCGTCTTTCCTCTCGAGAGGATAAGTGTTTTCTTCCAGAGGCACACTGCCACATGCCTAAGCCCCTGAGGGAGCTCACAGGGCGGGTAGAATACCTCAGGCATGTACCCTGGAGGAATTTTTTTTTTTCTTTTTTCCTCTTTCACCAAATTCAAAGTCTTTTCTTCCAGGCTCCAGGGGCACACCGGGGGATTTCCTTTTTTCCTCTTTCACCAAATTCAGACTCTTTTCCAGGGGCCCACTGCCACGCAAATACACACTGTGAGACCAAAAGAGAAGTGTTTCCAGCACTTAGTCCCCTAAAATGAAGCGAAGGCCTCAAGTCCCCTTTTCTTGAATAAATCATACATGCTTTAAGATAACTGAGCTTATAGAATGTTCATCATGACTGTGCTACCTTCCCAAGTGTCAAAGGTCACTCAAAAGGTGGTTAGAAGACGCGTTTTTCAGACCTTTTAAAGGAATTTTCAGAAACGCTTTGAGCTAGGAGGCTGAACTGGGAGTATGTTCATCGTGACCGCATGTACAAGGTGTGTGGTGATTTTGGGGTCACTCGTGACAACGGGCCTCGTGGCATCCGAAAAGATGTGTTTTCCACACTTCAGTGAAAAAGGCGAGGAGGCCGGAAGTCCCTTTTTCTTGAATAAATCAGAAATTACCTTCATGAAGCATCACTAGTAAGACTGTGACCTGCAGTTGAAGGGTGTGTCTCTGGTGACGCCCCAAACTTTGATGTCTCGCCATGAAAAAGGAAACATTAATAGCTCCTTCATAGTGTCCAATCCACTTCAAATTGCATACACATGATCAAAGTCCAATTCTCAACACACCTATGGGCTCATTTATCTACTAAAGCCATAGTGCCACCCACAGGAAATACATGGTATTGACATTTGAATAAAATCTCTGATCTCCGAACTTTGATGGTTCTGGGGTGGCAAGCCTATAATGGTTGGAGAGAAGATAATCTAAGCCTGAAAAGGAGGTTGGACTCCCTTAATCAGATCATGCTAGCCTGAAGTACCATGTTAAATATAGAGACCTGATCTGACTTCTGACCCAGCTCTGAAAGCTCTCTGACCAGATAGGGACACAGAGTGTGAGAGTAGGTTTCAGACAGCCCCATGTTACAGCTGCCATTCAAAACTTGACTTCAATTATATCTGTGTTTCATACAAGACCACACACATAGAGACAGCTGAAGTTAAAGCACACTAACTTTATTGTTTGCTGCACAGAGTTTTTACAATAACTATATAGAAGTCTGTAAGTTTTCACATAATGCACACATATGTACAGAGTTCTGGGACACAAACAAGAGGTGTTGGAAAGGAGATCATGTATCAAAGGTGGGCTTCTGGCAAAATCTAGGAGAGCCAAGGCCTGACGAATTTAGGAGAGTTTAGGCCTTCACTACGAAAAGACTTCCTGTCCGCTCCATAGTCAAACAGGAGCTCTTCATTGACCTCAATGTCCCTGGTTGCAAGGAAAAGAATAACATCTTTTTCCTCCCCATCTGTTACCACAGTGTACAACCTTGGCCTTAGGTTGGCTGCTGCTTTTGAATGGTTGATGAACCTTCCAACAGTCTCTCGTTCAGGGTGGCACTCACAAAGAGCTGAATGCGCATCGATGCACATGGGCTGCCCTTTTGTGTTCCGGTAAAAGAACATGTATCCAGTCCCCTCCTCACTGGTGTTCATGTCAATGTCCTCGCCCTCTTTGGCTGTGATGACCCGCCCATGGTAATCACAGACCACCTCACCAGTCTGAAAAATTCGAGTCACAATGACTCCCTTGCCCTTCCCTTCAATGTCACTGACCAGAAGTCCTCTCCACTTCTGTGAACTGGTCAGTTTCTGGATCTGTTTAGAGTCCATGACCATGTCTTCATATCCTGAGGGCTTCCACTCCCTGATGATGTTGGCAGCAATGGGGAGGTTGCTCTTCCAACCCTGCTTTGCTATCCAGGCCCTGACTCTATTCTCAGTTGGACGACGTCGGCAGAAGTACACTGAGGAGAAGATAAGTTGGTGTTAGTCAAGAAGAATATGATTGACAACTGCGAATCATGTACATAGAGAAAAAACATGTAAAAGAATATTGAAAAAGAAATTCTCACCAAGAACATGCTGCATGCGCAGTCTCATCTGTGCCTTCAGCCAACGCTCGTACATCTGCCACTGAAAGGTTACCGATACCTCCTTGCGCGCAGTCCTGTTAGGCACGCCCCCTTCCAGACTCACCGGGTGAGTGGCCAACAGTTTGTCATAGGCTGATTGGAAGTCCATCTTCACGTTTGTCCCACGGACAGACGTGCTGGCAGCATCTCGGGCAGATGCATGGACACCCCTACTGGAACCCTCTTCTGGAGACTCAGCACTACATAAAAATAAAAGATTATCATGGGAAGAAGAGTATAAGTGTTCAGTGTGCCTACATATAAACTATTGTGGGTGTGATTACATTTACAAACTGTTGATTGTATTAGTGGTGTTGACAAATATAAAACATGCTTACCCTGAATCACCAGCAAGGGTAGCCAGCAGCTGACTGGCCCTCACAATAGCACCCGTCTGCTTCATGCGGTAACGTTTTTCCTCTGTTGCAGTGGAATGCGTGAGGTAGTCGGCCATCAGAGACTTTTCTGTCTCCGTCAAAGTCTTGGTGGCCGCCTCAAAGATTCTGCGTGCCAACTGGCTGGTCACTGGCTGAAGGTTGTATCTGAAATGCAAGTGGAAACAGTATATTAATATGACATTTATTAACACATCTCTGAGACAGCTATAAATACAAGTACAGGTTGGAGGGGAAATTAATCATGATGGTTAGCTTACTTTATGTGCAGCCGGTTCAGGTCATTGGAGGCACTGTAGATTGGCCTCCCCTTGGTGGAGATGAAGAAACACTCTTCTTCTTCGGTCTCGTACCTCTTGCGCTTCTTGGAGTTCAGGAGTCTTGGCTGCACCCGTGTGTAGTACATGTCAAACCACTGTTGGCAGAGGAACAATAGGAATAAAGATTAACTTCTGCTTTTGGACAGGCTCTGACAGATTCTCATAGGAAATGTGATGAACTTACAAACTCCTCCTCCTGTGACAGGGCAAACGTGGCCACTTGTCGTGCTTCGGTCTTGGGCTCATTCACTCCAACCATGGCGTTGCCCTTCTTGTCGGTCTTTCTCACAATCCACTCCTGGACCTGCACACAACAAGGATGTCACATTGATTAGTATGGGTAATGGTATAAGGTGACACTTGTTAACAACGAACACAAAAAGAGCACAATAATACTAACAGTCATGTGCTCAACCACGACTGGTCGTTGGAGGTGTTTCAGGATGACCACTGCCTGGAGATAGTACACCACAAGGCTGAAATCAGGTAATTCCAGGGTTGTACCCTTGTCCTCAGTCAACTTGGTGATGACTTCCAAGAAGTCCTTTTTGCCAGCTCTCAGCACAGCCAAGCAGTCGTGTGGTGTCAGCTGTTGGTTGTCAGTCAACATGTCATGCCTGTGAGAATAAAGATCAGATGTATTAACAAATCATAACAGGATTTGACACAGTGCTCACATATATGTAGTGAACTGGATGCAAACAATGAAACTTACCTCCTTTTGGTGATTTCTTTGCTCACTTGCATGGAGAGGCATTTCTGCAGAGACCAAATGAAGTCTATGAAGTGCTTGCAGTCCCCATAGAGCAGGGGTCTCAAACATGCGGCCCACGGGCCAAAACCGGCCCGCCAGAGGTTCCAATCCGGCCCACGGAATGACTTTGCAAAGTGAAAAAACTACAGAGAAGACATTAACTGCCATTTTTTAATAACACTAATTACTATTTCAAATTTGTCCTCCGGGGTTTGCATAAAATCATTGTGCTGCGGGGGGTCCATAATAGTCATCTTTACCTTCTTCATTATTATAATCTCTCTGTTCTTTTGCAGTAAACATTACACTCTGTGTCAGGTGAATGGGTAACCTGTGTGTTTGGTGTGTTCGCAGCAGGTTTCAGGGCTTTAAGAGTAAAATATTTGGCCTCACTATGAGACTTATCATGGCAATAAATACAACAGCTGTTTTTGTAGAAAGATAGTTCATTAAATGTGAACATTTTCAGAATTTACTTCTACTTTTTTGCACTAAAACAAAGGGAAACATTAAGAGTTGTTGTTACTTATAGGTCATTATGTTGTGATTTTACTGGTCCGGCCCACTTTAGATCAACTTGGGCTGTATGTGGCCCCTGAACTGAAATGAGTTTGACGCCCCTGCCATAGAGTGTCTCATCCTCGTGCCTCAGGTTGGTGTTGACGGTGTGGTACACCAGGAATCTGTCAAAGGGAG
This sequence comes from Notolabrus celidotus, assembly GCF_009762535.1. Classification (NCBI taxonomy): domain Eukaryota; kingdom Metazoa; phylum Chordata; class Actinopteri; order Labriformes; family Labridae; genus Notolabrus; species Notolabrus celidotus. Next base: position 39,971,862 of record NC_048272.1, on the reverse strand, counting down.
TACAAGTATTTACAATTATTTATCTTCCACAAAAGTGTTGACATTATATGAAGAAAAAAAACACCAAATGGTACCAACCTTTTCAAGCTCTTGATGTAATTCTGCTGGGTCTGCTTGGTGAGTTTGGCATCAGAGAGCTCACGGAGGTACTGCTGGATCTTTTCCCGGCCACGGACAAACTCCAGGGATGGTTGACGTGGGTCCATGTAGAAGAGGAAACGTGCAACGTTTTCGACCTTAAAGGAAAGAAAGTATGTAAGGTTACCTTCTGATCACGAGTATTTGGCTAAATCATGTTTTTTGCTGTGATATATAGTTTGGAATAAAACAGCATGTTATATTTAGGTTTAAAATTCTCGTTGCTCAGGTCTCTCTTCAGGTATGTTCCAAAGTCCTTCAGCAATGGATAGTCCAGAGAGTGCTTCTGATGGAGACCCTTCTCTGCCATGAGTTTCCTGGCCTGGTTCTTCCACTGCACATCTGGGTTAGTGCAATGTGGGAAACGTGTCATGTTATAATAGTGTATATTTGAGATCCATTTGACTCACAATCAAAAACAAACATCTTCATTAAAGGGGTCAAACTGGGACTCTCACCATTGAAAGGTCTCGCCACTGCTGACAGAGGCACTGTCGGACTGCTCGCTCTCTCCAGTCTCTGGTTGCGCTGACGGTGTGCTGGTCGTGATGTTGGCATTAGACAGGGTTGGAGGGACACCAATCACCACCATGTGCCGACGCTGCAGTTCCTCGATCAGCCTTTCAATGAAGAAACACATCATTTAGACAATAGTATGCAATACAATTAAAAACTTCTCAATACATATCAGAGAGTCATAGGTGTTAAAGGTGACATATCATGCAAAATCGACTTTTTAATGGTTCTGTACCTGAAATGTGTTTCCCTGGCATGTCTACAAACCCCCCGAAAATGAAAAAAATCCATTCTGCCTCAAGCGGCAAACTCCGGTCTCAAACGATGAAGCCAATGCGGAAGTGATATAAACTGCAATACATCGAAAATCCGCTTGAGGCTGGCTGCAGAAACACCGGAAACCACATAGATATGAATGGGAAAAAGACGATCTTTGCAGCATTAATAAACATGTTTACAGCCTGGTTCAAAAAACGGCTTGGCCCTACAACGCTAATCTCTCTAATGGCACACACTGTATGGGGGGTTAATTTTTTTCTAACATGACGGTTAAGAAGATATTAAGATTATGAGTTTTGCCCAAATAAGGACATGACTGACGTGACTCCCGGTCGGGAACACACAGCCATTGGCTAAGAGACTCACACTACGTCACACTCTGCCTAGTTGAGTTCCGCATTACCAATATGGCTGCTGCCGTCGATTTGCTTCAAAACAGCTCTCAGGAACAGATGGGTGACGTCACGGATACTACGTCCATATTTTTTACAGTCTATGGCTGTGTCCGAAATCACTCCCTATCCCCCATATAGTGCACTATATAGTGGATACGCCATTTTGTAGTGCTGTCCGAATACTGAGTGAGCATGGTTATACACTATATAGTCCACTCAATGTATCCCACAATGCATTTTGAAAAGTAGTGTATGAGCGATGTTCACTATACGAGCAATATATCCCATCATGCATTGCGGTTCAAACAGAAGAAATGGCTGACAGACAGGAACGCGAAGGCGGACGGCGGGAGCTGACTTACAAATGTAAGTACTTTTAAAATGTTGGACGAGTGTTTCACTTTGGATGTCTGCTTCTCAGGATTATTAGACACGTTATAACTTGTATATCACAGGTACTATAATTACGCCTCTACGGTAAAAACCCAGCTAGCCAACATTAGCCTTAAGCTATCTGTTAGCCACCATTGGTAGCATTGCTAACTAGCGTTATCAGTACATTGCACTGTTGTTTCACGATAATACCGGAGCAAAATGTATTTTCAATTTATATTATTGTGTTCAGGGACTGACGATGATGTGGCCCAGCTTATCAGGCTGAGGGGGGAGAAGGACCACCTCTTCAGCGGGAGGCGGTTTGCTGCTGCTGCAGGATGGGAGTGAGACATTTAAATATGATTATTAGGTTTCTTATTGGGATGTGTAATTATATTGGAGGTGTAATGTTCTTGACTTATACCTTTCTAGTAGGCTATAGTTATTAATGATTTTGATACACTTTGTAGGCTATTGTTTAATATATTTGTATGTTTGTTTTTTTCATTTTGAAGAATTGTGCTGAAAGAAATGAGGCTGGCGGACCGAGTCGGTCCTGCAAGAGCGGCAAAGAAGTGGGAGAATTTGAAGAAAACGTACAAGGTTTGTACTTGTTGTATTTAAATGAAGCCCTAGATAATTAAAGTTTACATAAAAAATGGGACTTCATATTCTCCTTTAGTATCTTCCTTTGTAGTATTCAGCATCTGAAATTAACTTTAACATGTATAATTGTGCATAGCTACTAGTTGATATGTATGTGTGTGCAGGAGCTCAAACAACCACCCACAGGGAGTGGCACTGAATCAGGGGAGGCAACTGCTGGGACATGGAAGTGGTTCTCCCTCATGGATGAGGCAATAGGTGGGAGGCCATCCATAAGGCCTCCATGCCTCATTGCCTCAGCCTGGGGAGACAACTCTCTCGTGTCCCAGCCAGAATCCCCTGATTCAGTGCCATCTGACTCTGAGAGAGAGCCAGAGAGAGGGACAGAGGAGGCAGGGCCAGCACCAAAGAGGCAGAGGAGTGCTGGGGACAAAGTTCTGTCATTTTTGGAGAGGGCTGAAGAAAGGGCAGAAGAGAGAGCAAGCAGAGATGAGGCCAGGGAGGAGAGATTATTGAGTTTGTTAGAAAAGATTGTTGAAAAAATGTAATAAAATGAATGGATGAAAAAGCTGCACTTTAAAATTAATGTTTTATAAATCAGTCTTTAACATGAACACAAACTTGAAAGAACTGATTTTGAAAGAACTGATACAGTATGTAGATTTTAAACAAAGCAGAAAGAACAAATATAAACAACTGATAACTACTAATAACTACATATTTACAACTATTAACACTTATGAATAATTAACTATTTACATGAATTGAAGTCTTAACAATTTTGCTTTATCTTAAATCTAACTACATATTTACAACTATTAACACTTATGAATAATTAACTATTTACATTAATTGACGTCTTAACAATTTTGCTTATTTTGGTCCTAAATATAGTCATGATCGTCGAGAGCTGGCAGATTTTCCACCGGGGCTGAAAGGGCAGCAGCCATGCGTACCCGCAGCTGCTCCCCACACTGCGAGTCAGGCTGAAGCTGGCCGTCCACATCATCCGGCCTCAGTGCCTCTTCCACTGGCTCCATTGTGTCTCCATCCCTCAGGCAGAAATTGTGGAGGATGGCACAACACGCTACCACCTCCACAGAGAACACAGGGCTCACCTCAAGGGCCTTGAAAAACACTGAACGCCATCTGGCCTTCATGATGCCAAAGGCCCGCTCGATAATTGAACGGGCCTTTGAATGGTGCCGGTTAAACCGGGCTTCCACTGCCCCTCTCACAGGCTCCCTGTAGGGGGTTATCAGGGTGATGGGCTGTGACAGACAGGGGTATCCCCCATCACCCAAAAGACAGTATCCTTCAGGTGGGTACAGGCTCTGAACAAAGAGGGGGCTGTTCTTTAAAACCCTCGAATCATGCACTGACCCTGGGTACCCAATAAAAACATCTAAAAATTGACACTGGTGGTCACACACAGCCTGCATCTGAACAGAATAAAACAACTTTCTATTAAAATAACATTGAGCATCATGACTTGGCGGTTTAATTCTAATGTGGCAGCCATCAATGCTGCCAACAACATGATTAAAAGCTGCAGATCCTGCCAGGTTTTCAAAGCCTGCTCCAATCCTCGCCAGGTCATCCTGGGGTGGCAAGCAGATGACCCTGTTCTTTAGGCCGATGACTGTCTTTGAAACTTTGTGAACAATGTCATGTATTGTTGAGCGGGGAATGCCAAAGGCTCGTGAAACCACCCGATAAGATGTGGCACTTGCCAACCAAAAGAGAAAGACGAGGATCTCCAGATCAAATCCCCAGCCGTGGTCTGATGGTGAGCGCAGGATCTCAATCAGGTGGAGTATGGTGGGTCTGGAGAGGCGGAAGTCAGGACGGAGGTCACTTTGGCCATCGAAGTACATGGCCAGAACTGGAACATGGCGGTTCACTTGGCAGTACTGAGATTGATGTCTGAACTGAAAATAAAGATATTTTCTCATAATATGATGCTTTGAAATTTTATGTGTTCAAAAGGTATGTAAAAATTACTCAGAAGATTTATGTGGTTACAATACTGTGACATGTCTAAGTTTCCCCAGCAGGTGGTGTAGTCTGACATTATGACATTACATACTGTAATTCCACATTATCTAATATATCTAATGTAAACGGACTAATATCATCTTTTAACTTACAGTTTGGCTACGTCTTGCTAGTATAGCAACGATGGCACGTCTCAGTCTTCTCTGTCTTTCTCTTCTTACTCTGATTCTTCTTCGAAGCATGATGAGTTGAAGAAGAGTCAGAAGAAAGGCAGAAATATTCACAGGAGGCATTTTTCGGCCGTGAAGTGAGGAAAGTTTGGGAAAAACGTTTGAAACGGAGTGACAGTAAAAGTCAGGCACGACAAACAAATAGGTTGTGGCGGGAAAGTATTGTTGGTATTTATTTATTAAAATAATGTGTAATACATTTATTTATTACATTTGATTATTGTGACAAAATATACTGTCGAGTATAATAAGTTTAATATTAGTTATCACTGAAATCCATGCCGTTTTACAGTGTTTGAGAAATTATATTTGCTAATATCAAACTTCTAACTGTAAATCCCCAGCCGTACATGAGCGACGTCATAGTTGTACGACAGTGATTACGTCACTGTCAGCGGCCGGTCAGTGAGCGAGTAGTGTCCGAAATGTTGTTTTAATTTTGCTGAGTGAGTGCACTCTATAGTCAACTACATCTAATTCACTATATAGTGAGTAGGGAGTAGGGAATGAGTGAGTGATTTCGGACACAGCCTATGTTCTGCCTCTATTCTGATTTCTACACCTTTCTGTAAATGTGTGCTGAAACGAGCCGTTTCAGATTTCCATGGACTTGTTACGTCACAACAATATCCGGTCCGTGACGCAAGTCAGAACTCGGAGCTTGTTCAGCCCTCAACTCCGCCTCCAAGTTTACTTTCTCTGCAGACTTCTACAGTCCATGCTGCAGACAAGTTTGTTTTACAAAGATGTCGAACAAACGTGCTAATCTAAGTTGCTCAGTTGTTGGCTGCTTAAAAAGACGTCTGAAGATGTGAAGACCCGGTGGATGGATTTTATTTTTGACGGAACAGTGCCCACAACAACAGCTAAAATGCTGTATGTGTGAGCTAACCACTTCACCTCAGACTGCTTTTCTAACAAGGGACAGTACAATGCAGGCTTTGCAGAAAAACTGCAGATGAAACATGGATCAATTCCGACTGTCCGTGACCCACATTCAAACTCCGGAGCTGTAAGTTTAATCATTTTATGCTGGTTTACTGTGTGTGTAGCATGGTAGCCTGTTAGCCTGTCGGACTAGTGTTAGCATTGCAGCTAATGTGGGTAGTATCATAGAGGACATGCTGGAGTCATTTATATAAGGTTTTATACAAGCGAAACTATGAAAACATAAGCCTAATTTGAGTGTAACCATATCCATGCGTTTACTTTCGAAGTCTGTGACTATTTTTTACGTGCTTTCCTTGTAGCTTTGCATGCTCCTGTAATGTAGACCGTGCTCAACTGTTGTTACAGACAACCGGTCTCAGATCGCCACTGTTGTATCTGTTACTGTTGTATGAGCTTATATGCATTCCTCTGCTTTGTGACGTCGTGTACGGGTGCCTACAAAGTATAAAGACAGAGAACGAGTCATCATTTATAATGGCTGTTTGAGCTAGTGTTTATATCAATACGCATGTTTGCGCCTACAGTGAATGTCTGTAAAGTACAATGATAAGCAATATGTGGAAGGGAGAGAAGCAGACTTTTTTATCATTACAAATATGTGAAATGTCCTGCATTGATCAGCTTTTGCGATATCGAATTTAAAAAAACAACAACATAGGTGCATTGTTCTTTTTAACTCTTTGTCTGTTTAGAAGTGAAGGCATTAGTTGTGATTGTTGTTTCACTATTTCTAGCTTTTTACAGAATTACACATTTGAAAACATGTAGGTGTAACCTGTGTTTCCTCTGTACAGGCCAGCACATCAGATGTAACTGTGGAGTTTCATGCAACAAGGGATGTTGCATGTCAGACTGACCAGCTGCAGACACATAGTGTAGGCACACAGCTGTCCCTGCAGACTCTTCAGCCTCATGTCAGAAGTAAAGGTTTGTAGCCTCCTATTATACACTTGTGATACAGTTAATAGTCATTTAGCCCTTGACATTTCTTAATTTGCTTCTACTGTAATATTGCTCTGTGTTAATCTGTCACATTTATAGAGCTTCTTTTCCAAAAATGTAATTTTTTGCAGGTGTTCATGCTGCTGTGTCCTGTAGGGAGTTTGGTGTTGGAGCATCCATTGCTACCTCTGCAGATCCTCTGTGTTTCTCATCAACACCAGTAAAGAGACCATCAAAGAGAGCTTGTTTGGACCTCGTGGAGGAGGGGGAGGAGGATCCGTTAGAGGGCAGTTCGTCTTTGGCAACCTCACTAGGGCTAGATGCTGCCTATGACCCTGCAGACTCAGTCGCAGCCTTGGCAGAGTCAACACTGAGGTCGTAAGTTACTCTAATATTTATCTCTATATGCATGTGTGAGAATAAAATAACAATTTGTGAGAGTGAGCCATGTGCACTGCTGAATAAAGCTCAAGCTATTTATGCTCATAACATTTTCATTTATTGATTTTTTTACACAGAGATGAAACATCTACTCCCACCCACAAAACAAAAAAATACATAGTGTACGAAACCTCCTTAATGGAGTTGTTCGAGGTGTGTCCTGTGTGCACGCGGGTGTATGATGTGCGGACTCAAAGGTCGGGGACATTCCTGTCTATGGAACAGCGGTGTCCCCATTGTGATTACCTCAGACGCTGGAATAGCCAACCTATTGTTGGAAGCACTCCAGCTGGAAACCTTCACCTTTCCGCAGCTGTATACCTCAGTGGAGCATCTTTCTTTAAAATAGAAAGGGTAAATTACACACAACTACTTTCCCTGTGAGTCTCTAAATATGGCATGTCATTTTGCTGTCTGTTTTTAATTCAAATAATATAACACAAGAAATTACTACAACAAATGTTGTGTCCACCTATTTTACAACAGGTGTTCAAGGCAATGCAGCCGCAGCTGTTCCGTTATAACACATTCCGTCGCCATGCCAGAACCTTCATCGAGCCAGCAGTCATCCACCATTGGAAAGCACTGCAAGATGTGACCCTGCAACGCCTCAGTGAGGAGACCAGAGTAGTACTTGGTGGTGACATGAGGGCTGACTCTCGAGGTATTTCAATTTGAATAAATGTAGGAGTACCAGAATAAATGCCACACCACTTCAAGTAATGACATAGTAAATGATGACTAAAGTCAAGATTTTAACACTGTTTTAACAGGGCACTCTGCTAAGTTTGGTAGCTATACCATGACGGACCTCAATACCAACAAAGTCTTGGATATCCAGTTGGTTCAGGTGACTAGGAAAATATATGATTAGAAAAATTATATTTATTTTTATTTTTAATTCACTGTTCATTCTGCATTTCCTAATACTACGTGTTTATTTCTGGTGGTGTCGGCAGAGCAATGAGGTTGGTGGGAGCTACCACATGGAAAAAGAGGGCCTGAAGAGGAGCCTTGCATTATTGAATGCACGTGGTGTGACTCTTCACTGCATTGTCACTGACCGCCATCCTCAAATCCAGAAGTTCCTCCAGGAGAGCAGCATCACCCAGTACTATGATGTATGGCACATGGAGAAAGGTAGATTTCCTTATTATCGAATACAAGAAGTTATAATCATGTGACTGTATCAGTGATAATATTTTTTTTTAAGTACATTGTAGTTATGGTCCACCCATTCAGGCAGTGTCAGCTACTACAAGTCTATTAGCGACAAAGCAGTATCCTGTATTATATAGTGATGTTAGAGATGTGCCGAAGCTTCAAAGCTTGTGTCGAGTATTTGAGGGGGCGTTTCCGCGAAGCGCGTATCGAGGCTTGCTCCATTGAGGGGAGGGGCCGAAAATTATGACATTCGAAGCCTCGCGAGCCGCCTGTACCACGTGACTGATTCAGGAACCGGTTTGCGGGTTTGGTGGGTGATTCGAAATATAAAAGGCAGCGCACAGTCACAACTTTCTCCCCAATTTGTTTCCACTTTCCCTTTTGACCGACAGACATCATATTAAGAAGTTCATTATCTATGTGTTGGCATCACAAACATCATTCACTTATTCAATTCAAAGCTTCACACAACAAAGGGATGGTGTCATTATAATCACTGCGCTTATTTTACATTTTTTGTCCACTTGATGGCGCAGTAGAGCAAATGGAGCACCATGAAGCTTCGGCCCATGAGTGAACCAATTGGATGGAAAGCCTCAATGCTTCAAGAAGCTTCATCTCGCCATCACTAGTATTATAGCACTTTGCACTGACGTCTGTGGTCATGAAGTCCTTCCAGAGACTGGTGTTGAGCCACCTGAAGGACATCACAGCCCCGCTGCTGGACCCCCTGCAGTTTGCCTACCGGTCAAACAGGTCGGTGGAGGATGCAGTCAACATGGGTCTGAACTACATCCTGCATCACCTGGATTCCCCCAGGACCTACGCTAGGATCCTGTTTGTGGACTTCAGCTCAGCGTTCAACACCATCATACCAGACATCCTGCACCAGAAACTCACCCAGCTCACAGTGCCGGCCTCCATCTGTCAGTGGATCACCAACTTCCTGACTGACAGGAGACAGCAGGTGAGACTAGGGAGCACCAAATCCAGCACCCAGACCATCAGCACTGGCGCCCCACAGGGATGTGTTCTCTCCCCACTGCTCTTCTCCCTCTACACCAATGACTGTACCTCAGGGTGAAATTCCTGAAGTTTGCAGAAGAAACCACCGTCATCGGTCTCATCCAGGACGGAGACAAGTCTGCTTACAGACAGGAGGTGGAACAGCTGGCTCTCTGGTGTAGTCAGAACCATCTGGAGCTGAACCCGCTCAAGACGGTAGAGATGACAGTGGACTTCAGGAGAAGTCCCCCCCCTCACCATCCTGAACAGAACTGTGTCTACTGTGGACTCTTTCAGGTTCCTGGGATCCACAATCTCCTGGGACCTGAGGTGGACCTCCCACATAGACACAATCAGAAAAAAGGCCCAGCAGAGGATGAACTTCCTGCGTCAGCTCAGGAAGTTCAACCTGCCCCAGGAGCTGCTGATCATGTTCTATACCTCCATCATCCAGTCTGTTCTGTGCACCTCCATCACTGTCTGGTTTGGATCTGCAACCAAACTAGACAAACACAGACTGCAGCGGACTATAAGGTCTGCAGAAAAAATCATCGGTGTCGACCTGCCCCCCATCCAGGACTTGTACCGGTCCCGGGCCAGGAAACGGGCAGGTAGCATCTTCGCTGACCCCTCACACCCTGGACACAAATTCTTCAAACTCCTCCCCTCCGGCAGGCGCTACAGATCACTGTGCCCCAAAACAACCCGCCATAAGAACAGTTTCTTCCCCCAGGCTGTCACTCTGATGAACACTAAACCATAACAGTGTCATACCTGTTGGACCAATACTCTCTGTAAATATACATGTAGATACACAATGCAACAATTCTCCAAGCAGAATTCCATATTTCTATTTTTTGTACTATTTAACTTCTATTTTATAATGTAAAACTACCTCTGCAACTCACCACTGCACTTTATCATATTATTTTAGCCTGTACATATTAGTCATGCCTATTTCTTGTTCTTTTGTATTTATAGCTGATGTTATTATTTTATTTTTATTTTATATTTTTATTTTATTTTTTATTGTAGTTCTTATTCTTATTCCTATTCTTATGCCTTGTACAAAGAGAGCACAGTTTACCAAAGTCAAATTCCTTGTGTGTTCAAGCATACTTGGCCAATAAAGCTGATTCTGATTCTGATTCATATATATATTGATACATCACTTGACTTGATGCATTTACTTATGAAAAATTTATTTTTGCACTGTAGGAATTTCTAAAAAGCTGACCAGATAACGAAGATGAAGGGCTGTGAAAAACTCCAGAAGTGGATCAGAGGAATAAAAAACCACATATACTGGACCGCAGCTTCATCAACCACTGGACCAGAGAGAGGCAAAGTGGACCTCAACCATGAACCATGTCCAAAACATCCACACACATGAAAATCCTCTGTACCCCCAGTGCCAGCACCCACTGCGCCAGACAACGGACATGGGTAAATGGATTTCAGAAGGTATGTTGCACTTACTAAAACCTTAATCACATTTCCTTTTATAATTAGTGATAGGACATAATCTCTGAAGTCAATTACACCCAGCGATTAAACGTACTGTTGTGTGTAATACAGGATTACTCATTACATATGACAGTGTGATAAAGTATACTTATTTTTCTTTAGAAAATCCTGCCTTATACCGGCTGGAGAAGGTGCTGACAAACAAGAGGACTTTGAAGGATGTCGAGAAACTGAGCCCTCATCACCAGACTTCATCTGTTGAGGCTTTCCACAGCGTCATCATTCGTTTCGCCCCTAAAGGTGTCGTCTTTCCCTATCTTGGAATGCTGTGCAGGTAAATTAAAAGGTAGTAAGTTTAAAGTTCAAATATTGTGGGTAGCCTAAGGTTTCGGTCATAAATAACATCTTTGATTTATCTTTACTGTACATCTAGACTCTACCTGGCTGCCATGTACTATAATGAGAATGCTGGCAGACCACAAGCCCAAACCACAGAAGGTGAACCTCTCTTCAAGGTTAACTTTCCAAAGGCCTTGAAGGGGGAATGCAGAGCAAAACCAGTAAAAGTTGAGCCAACATACCGTAGGTATTACATTACTTTATTTTTCAAAAAAAAGGCAAGTTCTTTAATATTGTGGAGTATTTTTAAATACAAAATATACAGTAGTAAAATATCAACTCTTATACAAATAATAAATAAGTATTAAATGGCAGGAGGTAAGTAAACGTAGTTGCTTTGTTAACCATAATAAAATACAAAATTGTTATATTCAACACAAAATTGCAATTTTAAAAAAATCAACCAGATAAAATAATAAATTAAAAAGTGTAAATTGGCAGGTATTTGGCAACAGACTTTCAGTCACAGTAAATAACAATACAATCTAAAAATGTAAACAAAATCTGTCTTTTTCTTTTAACAAACAGGGTATGTTGATGACATCTTGGACCTCGTGCTGGAAAAAGTATTTGTGGACCCGTCATCATACACTGAGGCTGTGCTTGCCATCCCCATCCCTGAAGACCTCTCGGCACAATACGAGCGGCCTGACAGGGAGGAAGTCATAGCCAGCCATGTGTCGCGGTTTAATCGAGGGGAGGTCTAAAACCCACATACTGATTCTGGGCATCAGGAAACTCTGTGCGGATCCGTAGCACCACACAGGATGGAATGACCATTCGGATTTTGCGCCCAAGGAAGCCCCAGCACCAGCTTACAAAGCTCCTGTAGGCCGGATACCTGTAGCGGCTGCAGAAATTGAACAGTATTACTGTGTGAAAAATTGTATGTGTGTCTGACCCTTTTTTTTTTTTTTAACCCACATCTGTGGATAGTTTTTACAGTGTATTTTTTATGAACAGCAGCATTTCTGATATTTGCAAAATTGCTATTATATTTGCACAGATTGTACATTATTTCATTTGAATAAATCCTGAGTTTGTACTGAATGGAATCATGTTCATTCATGTCAAATAAGCTCACTACTGCTTATTTGTGGGTTTATTTCCATTGTACAAGTTTCTAAACTAAAGTATAGAAAGACTTCAAAACATCTTTAAGAGGAAATAATGAGAATTTACAAAGACACAAAACTTACTGGTTTATTCCTCTAAGCTGCATAGGTCCATAGTCAGCTTTGTAAATGTTGCAGGCATTCTGCAGAGAGTAAAGGTTGAGGCAGACAGGCTCCAACCCAGGATGCTGTATCATGCATGATATTGGTTCCTCAACCTCTCGTACACGTTTAATAACCTACAGGGAATTACAAATGTTAAATGTCATGGTGTCTTGAAAATGTAAAATATAATAAAGACACATTATTTAGTAATTCGGCTCTGGCACCTGTGGTGTCTCCAAGCAGCATCTATTTTCAGGTTCTGTGGGCATGGCTGCACAGTTTCCACAGGAGCACCTACCGAAAAAAATAGAGAAAAATGTCAACATCTCACTAGAATATAAAGCTTATGGAATTCACAAACTGACAGAGTAAATAAGTGGAGGTTGGAAAGAGGTAAGTTTTGCAAAATGTTGCCTAGCATAGGTTATTTTAAACGTGTGACTCGTGTAGCATATAATTTGTAGAAGGATAACTGTATTTTAGTAAACACTGCAAACAGCCTCAGCCTTTAAAATTCGAGTATAGCTTGATAATATTAATGTTCATGTTTCGGCTGACTTACAGTAGGGATAAACTCAAATGTACAAAGATACAAAAAGTTATGGTCAGCATTTACCAACATACAGTCATGGCCAAAAGTTTTGAGAATGACACAACTATTAATTTTCACAAAGTCTGCTGTTTCAGTTTTTATAAAGACAATTTGCATATACTCCAGAATGTTATGAGGAGTGATCAGCTCAACTGCAATTAATTGCAAAGTCCCTCTTTGCCTTGAAGATGAACTTTATCACCAAAAACACATTTCCACTGCATTTCAGCCCTGCCACAAAAGGACCAGCTAACATCATTTCAATGACACACAGGTGTCACACACATTAACACAGGTGTGGGTGTTGATGAGGACAAGGCTGGCGATCAATCTGTCATGATTGAGTGACTGGACACTTTAAAAGGAAGATGGTGCATGACACCATTGTTCCTCATCTGTTAGCCATGGTTACCTGCAAGGAAACACGTGCAGCCATCATTGCATTGCACAAAAAGAGCCTAACAGGGAAGTTTATTGCAGCGAGTAAGATTGCACCTCAGTCAACCGTCTATCCAATTATCAAGAACTTCAAGGAGAGGGGTTCAATTGTTGCCAAACAGGCTTCAGGGCGCCCAAGAAAGTCCAGCAAGCGCCAGGACCGTCTCCTGAAGGTGTTACAGCTGTGGGATCGGGGCACCACCAGTGCAGAGCTTGCTCAGGAATGGCAGCAGGCAGGTGTGAGTGCATCTGCACGCACAGTGAGGCGAAGACTTTTGGAGGAAGGCCTGGTGTCAAGGAGGGCAGCAAAGAAGTCCTTCTCTCCAGTAAAAACATCAGGGACAGACTGATATTCTGCAGAAGGTACAGGGACTGGACTGCTGAGGACTGGGGTAAAGTCATTTTCTCTGATGAATCCCCTTTCCCATTGTTTGGGGCATCTGGAGGAAGGCTTGTTCGGAGAAGACGAGGTGAGCGCTACCATCAGTCCTGTCTCTTGCCAACAGTGAAGCATCCTGAGACCACTCATGTGTGGGGTTGCTTTTCGGTCAAGGGAGTGGGCTCTCTCACAATCTTGCCTAAAAACACAGCCATGAATAAAGAATGGTACCAGAACGTCCTCCCAGAGCAACTTCTCCCAACCATCCAAGGGCAGTTTGGTGATGAAGAATGCCTTTTCCAGCATGATGGAGCACCTTGCCATAAAGCAAAAGTCATAACAAAATGGCTCGGGGAACAAAACATTAAGATTTTGGGCCCTAGGCCAGGAAACTCCCCAGATCTTGTTCTCCCATTGAGAACTTGTGGTCAATCCTCAAGAGGCGGGTGGACAATCAAAAACCCACAAATTCTGACAAACTCCAAGCATTGATTATGCAAGAATGGACTGCCATCAGTCAGGATTTGGTCCAGAAGTTGATTGACAGCATAGCAGGGAGAATTGCAGAGGTCTTGAAAAAGAAGGGTCAACACTGCAAATATTGACTTATTGCATGAATTCTGTGTAATTCTCAATAAAAGCTTTTGATACTTATGAAATGCTTCTAATTGTATTTCATTATACCATAGAAACATCTGACAAAAACACCTAAAAACCCTGAAGCAGCAGACTTTGTGAAAATGTAATATTTGTGTCATTCTCAAAACTTTTGGCCATGACTGTATATGTATAGTGTTGACATTAAACACAGGCATGCGAGATAAGTATTTTCCACAATTTAAGGTATCAATTTACCAAAATAACTTCAAGTAATGATGGGAGAGCGAAGATAGCAGTAACCGTTAGCATTAGCTTCGCGTTGCACGTAAGTGACTGTGTCAGACACACATCGACAGACAGAAAAGAAGTCAGAATAAACAAAATCCGTGACTAACCATTCAGAAACGTGTTGCCGCAGTCGTACATTTTGAGCTTCTTCAGGCACCTCTCCTTCAGGATCGGATTCTGGATCAAATTCGTATGGCCGGACCAAAGTAGCTCTGTTAGCAGCCATATCGATGCGGCAACCATGTAAACATTGACCATGCTGGAGAGCCGAGGCCCCGTCCCCTTCCAGAGAGGGGGCGTGGCCAGAGAGCTCATTCACATTTAAAGGGTCAGACAGAAAACCGACTGTTTTGAGAAGGAGTGAAATAGAGGGGTTTTCAGGCAGACCAAAATCTGATTTCAAAGTGTTTTTTGAGCAATACACGTTAAAGACATGTTTTGGGGACCTCTTAGATCAATCTAAATTGCTGAAAAAGAGCACGATATGTCACCTTTAATAACATGGAACACAAAGCACACACCCGTCTGAACCACCTCAAAGCCCTCTGCGGAAAGCATGGCGCATCACCCTCCACAATAACAAAAGTCTACCTCGCATACATCCGTCCACTGTTTGAATACTCTGTCCCAGCCTGGATAACCCTCTCAGACCACCAACTCCACCGTTTACAGTTAATACAGAACAAAGCACTCAAACTGGCCCAAAGACTCCCACCCTTCATCAGCAACCACTACATTCACTCCATATCAGGCATCCAGACCACCAAACAACGACACCAAGCAATAGCCCTGAGATTTCTATCATCTGCAACCAACAACCCTGCCCTCCGGAAAACCATTAAGGAAGCACACGCCACAATCAACACCCCCCTGTCATTCATCATTCAACTCAAAAAAGACCTCCACCCACTCCATGACCCAGAAACATCTGCCCATCCACTGCTGCCTGAGCCCATACCACTACCACACATCATGCACACACATATACACAGTACACCTAAAACATGAAACACACATACATTAACAAACACACACACACTCTTTAACTCTTTTATTCCACTACCTTAGTTTATTTTATTTCCCTTATTCTTTGTTTTTCTTTCTCTTTTTCATTCCTTTACTTTACTCTATCTTTATTTATGTACCTCTTTATTTCTTTATTTCTCTACTTTTCTCTACTTTCTCTTCTTCCTTATTTTTTTATGCATTTATTTTGGTGCCTTGGTCCACAGTATCCTGTAACCTCTTGAGTCCTTTGCCTCCCTCCTCCTCCTGCCACCACAGATAACCATGGACAGAAAAGGGTTACAACACCCTAAGCTGTCCCACCAGGCTCAAGATTCACCTTAGCCTTAGCCTCCTCCACCCACAGCTGGGGAGAGAGGCTGCGTTATACCTGAAAATAAGTTAAAGGTTAAAAAAGAAAGTTTGGAAGGCATAGATATATTTTTTATTGTAATGTTGGAGTATTGATGTTCTGGAGTTCTGATGACATCTCAGACAGTTTGAAGTTCTAGCTTGTTTTAAAAAAAATGAAAGCAGGTACATTCATTTGTGCAAATTGCAGCTCCTTTTACTATAATGTTTGAAAGTAAACCATCCCTAACAGCATTCATTTTGGCATTTTCCAATTTATGTCACTTTATTAAAGGCAGTGTGCTCTTCACATTGTTATTAGCATTTCCAATACAATACAATACAATACAATAAGTTACTCACTACTTCACTTTTTTTTTTTTTAGGTACTTATTTACTCTTACTCAAGTACTTATTTCTCCAAGTACTCTTACTTCTACTTGAGTAACATCATTATAAAGTTACAGTACTTTTACTTGAATACTGTTTCGGTTTACTCTACCCACCTCTGTTGAAAAGAGACCACAGGCAAAAAAAACTGATCCTCATCTATACAGAGAAAATCTGAAAGAAATCAGACTTTGACTGAAAGACACTGCGGAACATCCCTCACACAGTGTCAGTCTCTTTTTGTGATAGGAAATTCTCCAAATCTCAATGGTTAACTCCTCCTGGGACAGTCATGCAAATGTTTGGAGCTTCAACACTGGGGGAAAAGGGGAGGGTGTTGTGTTGGATAACACTGGTGAGGGCCTGAGTAACATTACACATGTTACTAAGTTAACTTATCATTATGTAATTAAAGCAGTGGTGATGTGTTTCTAAATGTGTGCATATATATATATATATATACACATATACACATATACACAGTTGTAACCTAAAACTACAGTCACACTCTATGTCCCAATCTAGGCATTGGAGACATCATCAATTAGACAGTTCAAACTGTGATAGTTGGAGAATTCCCCCCACTGTGGTGCATTGTCTCATTAGCATGCTGGACATGTCTTTTGTTTGACTCAATAGCAGCCATCTGACATCCCCCCATAACTGTATTTACATGATGATGGCCCATTAACAGTCCAGCACACCTGGCCTTGTCTTCAAAACCCTGCAGGAGACCAAACCTGTTTGCTTTTAGTCTCATTTTCAAAGTTTCAACCTGAAATGTTTATAATGGAATCAAAATGGACTTCAAACATGAGGCTTGTAAAAGTTGTGCATGTCTATGTCCCTATGTAGGGATTGGAGACAGAATCAGTTAGACAGGTCAAACTTTAATAGTTGGAGGATTTCCCCCACTGTGGTGCAATGTCTCCAACTATCACAAAAAGAGACTGTGTGAGAGATTCTTTATGAAATAACTATTTACAAACACAACATCAATTCAAGCTGTGAATGTTTAAGAAATAACTATTTACAAACACAACATCAATTCAAGCTGTGAAGGTTTATGAAATAACTTTTGACAAACACAACATCAATTCATAGTTGGAGACATTGCACCACAGTGTGGGAAATTCTCAAAATCTCACAGTTTTCATTAGCATGACTGTTAATGGGCTCATCATGTAAATACAGTTATGGGGGTGTACCTGTCTTATTTTCAAAGTTTCAACCTTAAATGTTTCAAATGGATTTAAAATTGACTTCAAACATGTCGCTTGTACAAGTTGTTTATGTCTATGTCCCTATCTAGGGATTGGAGACAGAATCAGTTAGACAGGTCAAACTGTGATAGTTGGAGAATTTTTGCAGTCAAAGTCTTATTTCTTTCAGATTTTCTCTGTATAGATGAGGTTCAGTTTTTGTGCCTGTGGTCTCTTTTCAAACAGTTAGAAGTGGAGTCAGACTTCAGTTTTCACTGTTGTCTTTTCAAACAGTTAGAAGTGGAGTCAGACTTCAGTTTTCACTGTTGTCTTTTCCAGTAAGTGATGGTCTTAGTCTTTCTAAACAGCGCTAGGATCCACCCTGCATGGGTTTGTGTCTGATAAATGCACTTACTCTCACACGCTGTCTCTCTCTCTCTGTCTCTCTCTCTCCCCCTCTTGTCAGATCTGTCTGTCTGTCTGTGTGTGTGTGTGTGTGTGTGTGTGTGTGTGTGTGTGTGTGTGTGTGTGTGTGTGTGTGTGTGTGTGTGCGTGCCCTCCCCATCCCCCTCCTTGTGTCTGTCTTTTCTGAAAGCGTTGTAGCCAGGCATGGTAAATGAAGCTACCGGTGATGATTCGGTCAGCCAGGTTTCAGAAAGACAGAATAAGTCCAGATTTGAGTCTGTGAGCAGTGTTTTCCACTTGATCACTTTTTGGCTTAATACTTCGGATGTTCAGATGTCCCCCAAGAAGGCCTTTCGGTTTTGCATACAGATCCCAGATCAATTTGGAGTGCTGGACAGTTTGAAAGAGGACAATCTTAAAGTGTTTTGTGATTGCCGGGTTACGTGAACCGTGACTGTTTGGAGAGGGAGTGCAGCGTCCATGTGGATTGTTACTTTGATTGAAGAGTGTCTGAGCTTCAGGCTGCAGGTCATGCGTGAAGCAAGGCCCCGGGTTTCAGCTGCACATCGCCAGCCAAAAGGATGGTTGTCAACAGGTAAATGAGCTGCCTCCCATGTGATCGCGTAGGTTTGTCTCTTACTTTACTTTTTTCATATGATGCGGTTGCCCGGCCGTCTCGTAGGATAGCGGTGTTTGAAGTTAGTGGGCTCCATGGATTTAGCGAGACATGTTGTATAAACTGTGTTGCATTTCCTTGTGGCCACATCAGCTGATTGATTCCGCAGCAGCGTGTTGAGAGGTACAGCAGTGCTATTGTGTATGTTAACACAGCAGATCTCCAGACAAACTTTTCAGAAGTCAGTCCAGGTTTAGTCTGCGCACAGATGAGATCACGGCTCACGTTTGTCGTTTTAGTGAATGGTAACGAGGGTACCATTGTAAGTGTAGAGAGCAGGTCAGTAGCTCCTGCAAGTCTACCTGCCTGCTTCGCCATCTTCTTTGGCATTCCATCTTTTAAAAGCAACTTCACAGTCTTCCTTATTTGGGGAGGGTCACCACATGTGCTGATGGACTCAGGCTTAGTTCATCAGCAGTTCTCCTGCACAAGTCTTATTAGTTACAGTGGAAAAGACTCTGAGGATACTGAAACATAAAACGTGAAACCATCATTTTAGAAATATTACTTAGTTAATTAAGTACAGAAGAAATAACTTATTTTAACTGGAGTATAAATCACTTTATTTTAAAAGTACCTGCAAAGTCTTCCTTACTTGGGGAGGGTCACCACTAGTGCTGATGGCCTCAGCTGCAGTTAATCACCTGTGAAGTCACCCCCTCCCAGGTGTGCATGCATGCCAATGCTAATGCAGGAAGGTGGGCGGGACTACCAGATAGGCATACAAGTCAAGACCACCAGATGTCCACATCAACTGATGTTCTCCTGAGACACTCCAGAGAGGCTCATCACAGATCATCTGATCACATCTCTCCAGAGAGAAGCCTGCTGTCTGCCATCAAGACCACAACAGCAATTTTAATTGCTACTCCTCAAGGGCTGATATTCCAAGGCAGTCCTAGGTCCATTGGCTTGGGAAAGCTTTCACTCCTGACTGAGATTTCTCCTGCCTTTGCTCCTGCTCTTTTAACCAGCCTTATTTTATACTGCTGAAGAATGGCTCCCCAGAGGTAAGTTAAGATCAATTTCATGGTTCACAATGTAGTTATTTGTAAAATAAATAAATAAATAAAGTCTACTTGGCAGTTGGAACTACACTGGAAAGGTTACTAATGTATTTTTCTATTTCCAGGAAACCCAATAGGTTCCATCTGCTGTGCTCTATTTGCATGAAGACCAAGGCCGACCTGTTGGTGCATCTGCGCAGGGTTTGCATGAAGCACGGCACACCAGAAGCCATTGATGCAGAGGTAGTGAAGGCAAAGATGGCTGCGCAAGAAGTCCTGGTGTCTGGCAGGGTGTTCAGCTACGTGCTCCTTCACCAGATTGTGCATGATGCTGATCCACTCAACAGGTTGGTGGAAGAGCTTTTAGTCTTTTTTAAACATGACTCATTGTAAACTAGTTAAAAACTCATTCACTTCATTAATTATAATATCTGGAACAACAGGATATACAAGGGCAACATGGAAAAACTACGCCTGTTTATGGGAACAAAATCACTGTAACAGTTTCAAATAGCAGAGGCTTCTCCTGACCACTCCTGACATGGAAAAGTCACAGAAGCTCATAGGCAACACATTGAAATGACTCCTGAAGAGAAAAAATGGTCAGGAGAAACTCTGATTATACATGTCATGAAAGGGGGACAAGTTCACAATGGATTAACACTTTTTACTGCCTGAAATGTATTGAACTTTGCACTGCATTGATTACAATCGTTTAAATGATGTGCTTTTCATTGACAGGCTGATTGGGGAGCTGCAGCGTCGGCACATGGTGGTGACTGGTGTCCCTCCACCCCTTCCTAATGCCACGACCAACACACCGACAGTGCAACCAGAGACTAGAGGGAGCGAGCAGTCCGACACTGTCAGCATTGGCGAGACCTTTCAATGGTGAGTTTCAAACAGTTTGACCACTTTAATGAAGATGTTTGTTTTTAATTGTGAGTCACATGGATCTTAAATACGCTCTATTATAACCAAACACTTCTCCCACATTGTAGCTACCGGGATGTGCAGTGGAAGAACCAGGCCAGGAAACTCATGGCAGAGAAGGGTCTCTACCAGAAACACTCTCTGGATCATCCACTGCTGAAAGACTTTGGCACGTACCTGGAGAAAGACCTGGGCAACGAGAATTTCAAACAGGAGGTGAGGACCACCATTAAAACATCCTATATTTATTCCAAACTATATATCACAGTGAAAACCATGATTTAGCCAAGTACTCAAGATCAGAAGGTCATTTACGGTGTTTTCTCTATTTCAGGTTGAAAACGTTGCACGTTTCCTCTTCTACGTGAACCCACGTCAACCATCCCTGGAATTTGTCAGAGACCGGGCAAAGATCCAGCAGTACCTCCGTGAGCTCTCTGATGCCAAACTCACCAAGCAGACCCAGCAGAATTACCTCAAGAGCTTGAAAAGGTTGGTACCATTTGGTGGTGTTTATCTACATATAAACATATAATGTCAACACTTGTGTGGACGATTAATAACTGTAAATATTTGTACTCCCTTTGACAGATTCCTGGTGTACCACACCGTCAACACAAACCTGAGGCACGAGGATGAGAATCTTTATGGGGACTGCAAGTACTTCATGGACTTCATTGGGTCTCTGCAGAAGTGCTGCTCCAAGAAAGTGAGCAAAGAGATCGCCAAAAGGAGGTAAGTTTCATTGTTTACATCCAGTTCACTGGATTCCACTACATATATGTGAGCACTGTGTCAAATCCTGTTATGATTTGTTAATACATCGGATCTTTATTCTCACAGGCATCGCATGTTGACTGACAACCAACAGCTGACACCACACGACTGCTTGGCTGTGCTGAGAGCTGCCAAGAAGGACTTCTTGGAAGTCATGACCAAGGTGACTGATGACAAGGGTAAAACCCTGGAATTACCTGGGTGCATCCTTGTGGTGTACTATCTCCAGGCGGTGGTCATCCTGAAACACCTCCAACGACCGGGAGTGGTGGAGCACATGACTGTTAGTATTATTGTGCTATTTTTGTGTTCGTTGTTAATGAGTGTCACCTTATACCATTACCCTTACTAATCAATGTTACATCCTTTTTGTGTGTAGGTCCAGGAGTGGATTGTGAGAAAGACCGACACAAAGGGCAACGCCATTGTCGGGGTTAAGGAGCACAAGACCGCAGCACAACAAGTTGCCACATTTGCCCTGTCACATGAGGAGGCGTATGTAAGTTCATCACATTTCCTATGAGAATCTGTCAGAGCCTGTTCAAAAGCAGAAGTGAATCTTTATTCCTATTGTTCCTCTGCCAACAGTGGTTTGACATGTACTACACACGGGTGCGGCCAAGACTCCTGAACTCCAAGAAGCGCAAAAGGTACGAGACCAAAGAAGAAGAGCGTTTCTTAATCTCCACCACGGGGAGGCCAATCTACAATGCCTCCAATGACCTGAACCGGCTGCACAAAAAGTAAGCTAACCATCATGATTAATTTCCCCTCCAACCTGTACTTGTATTTATAGCTGTCTCAGAGATGTGTTCATAAATATTAATATCCTTTTGCAACTTACATTTCAGATACAAACTTCAGCCAGTGACCAGCCAGTTGGCACGCAGGATCTTCGAGACAGCCACCAAGACTTTGACGGAAATGGAAAAGTCTCTGGTGGCCGACTATCTCACGCATTCCACTGCAACAGCGGAAAAACATTATCGCATGAAGCAGACGGATGCTATCGTGAGGGCCAGTAGGCTGCTGGCTACCCTGGCTGGTGATTCAGGGTAAGCATGTTTTTTATTTGTCAACACCACTAATACAATCAACAACTTGTAAACATTAACAAACCCACCATCATTTATATGGAGGCACACTGAACGTTTATACTTCCTCTCATTTTTATTTTTATTTTACTTTTATTTTTATGTAGTGCTGAGTCTCCAGAAGAGGGTTCCAGTAGGGGAGTCCGTGCCTCTGCCCGAGTCCCTGCCAGCACGTCTGTCTGTGGAACAAACGTGAAGATGGACCTCAAGGCAGCCTACAGCAGACTGCTGGCCATACACCCGGTGAGTCTGGAAGGGGACGT
Source organism: Notolabrus celidotus (assembly GCF_009762535.1). NCBI lineage: Eukaryota > Metazoa > Chordata > Actinopteri > Labriformes > Labridae > Notolabrus > Notolabrus celidotus. Next base: position 39,949,336 of record NC_048272.1, on the reverse strand, counting down.
GCCAAACAGGACTGTGCGCAAGGAGGTGTCGGTCACCTTTCAGCGGCAGATGTATGAGCGTTGGCTGAAGGCACAGATGAGACTGCGTGTGCAGCATGTTCTTGGTGAGTGTTTCTTATTTAATATTAAATGACATTCTTTTTCAAGACACAAAACTATGTACATGAATCGAGGTTGTCAATTACAGTCTTCTTCCTGACAGCATACTTCTGCCGACGTCGTCCAACTGAGAGTCGAGTCAGGGCCTGGATAGCGAAGCAGGGATGGAAGAGCAACCTCCCCACTGCTGCCAACATCATCAGGGAGTGGAAGCCCTCAGGATATGAAGACATGGTCATGGACTCTAAACAGATCCAGAAACTGACCAGTTCACAGAAGTGGAGAGGACTTCATGTGAGTGACATTGAAGGGAAGGGCAAGGGAGTCATTGCGACTCGAATTTTTCGTACTGGTGAGGTGGTCTGTGACTACCATGGGCGGGTCATCACAGCCAAACGGGGTAAGGACATTCACAGGAACATCAGTGAGGAGGGGACTGGATACATGTTCTTTTACCGGAACACAAAAGGGCAACCCATGTGCATCGATGCACATTCTGTTTTCTGTGAGTGCCACCCTGAACAAGAGACTGTTGGAAGGTTCATCAACCATTCCAAATCAGCTGCCAACCTAAGGTCCAGGTTGTACACTGTGGACACAGACGGGGAGGAAAGAGACGTTATACTTTTCCTCGCAACCAGGGACATTGAGGCCAACGAAGAGCTCCTATTTCACTATGGAACAGACAGGAAGTCCTTAGCCTCCCTTGACTAAAAATGACTTTCTGCCGGGACTCTGTAACATCACGCACTTAAACGGTGAGTTACAACCAACGAGTCCTGGTCCACAGACATGGGACTGTCTAAAACCAACGTCCCACCCTGTCTCCATCTGGTCTGCGGTCAGCGGTTGTGACTCCAAATGACTCTCTGCCAGGACTCTGTAACATCACGCACTTTAACGGTGAGTTACAACCAACGAGTCCTGGTCCACAGACATGGGGCAATGCAGGAAATCTTCCACCTTCCCCCAAAAGGCTGCAGGAGTTGAGGACTACCAAGAAACATTAAGTATTTATTAAACACTTGATATCACATTGAAAAAAATATTGAGTAAAGTACTCCTGATCAGAAGCTACTTTAAAATGCTTTCTTTTATTTTTCAGATTGAAAATGTTGAACTCTTCCTTGGAGCATCCACGTCAACTATCCCTGGAATTCTCTCCCACTCCCTTCTCTCCCCACCGTCTCTTCTTCTTTCCTTTTCTCTGTTGTCCCTTTCTATCCCCTCAGACCTCATACTGTCCGGTGGCTATACTACATAATGCAACAAGAGCAGTATTTCACACTCCTCTGCTGTAGAACAAAATGTGTTCAAGCACTACAAGGCATTCAGAGCTGCTGTACTGTCTGCCTAAGCTGCTGAACAGGACAAGGTTCAAGAAATACAATGACCTCCAGAGCTTGAAAAGATTCATAGCATTTGGTGTTGTTGTTTCTCCATATCCTGTCAACACTTTAGTGGACAGTAAATAACTGTAAATACTCACACTTCCTTCCACAGATTTGTGGTGTAACACACCAACCTGAGGATGGAGGAGGATGAGACACTGTATGGAGACCTGAAACTTTTCATGGTGTTTCAGCGAGTCTCAGAAATGCTCTTTCAAGCAAGTGAGGAAAGAGATCACCAAAAGGAGATAAGTTCCCTGCCTTCAGGGAAAAGGTACCGGAGCCTCCAGGCCCACTCCACCAGACTTTTGAACAGCTTCTTCCACCAGGCTGTCAGGATGCTGAACTCCACTCACTACCTCCCCCCTCTGCCCCCTGGATTCTAACACACACACACACACACACACACACACACACACACACACACACACACACACACACACGGACTCTACCTCCGCTGCTTTTTGCACATTATTATTTGCATATTATCTAGAATACTGCCTGCTCCTTAATGTGATTTGCACTGTTGGTTTTTTTCATTTTTATTGTCCATTTTTGAACTGTCACTGCACTACCTGCACTGTGTACATAGGATGTTTTATAGAACTGTATTTTATTATATTGTATTGTTTTTTCTATTTAAATTTTAGATATTTAAAAGCTGGAAAAGAGAAACTGCATCTCGTTTTTCCTGTATGTCTCGTATATACAGTGAAAATTGACAATAAAAACCTTTGAATCTTCAATCTTGAATTGAATAAGTTAAATTGTTTGCATCCATTTCACTGGATTACACTACAGATATGTGAGCAATGTAGCAAGCAATTGTAACAAACGACTCGACTCTTGTTCTCGTCATAGTTACACACTAAGGGGATTCATGGGAAACCGGTAAACCTGGTCGGTACAGAAAAGAAATAAAGCACTTGTAACCGTATCAAGTTTTAAATTGGACCGTTTATGGACCCTCAACGTAAATCAACGTAAAATTATTCCAAAACGAAATCCACATTCAACAAAACAATATTGCACTCTTTTGTGTCTTTTTCAGTCTTTTTAAGTTCGTTCGGGCGCTCCGGTCCGCCGATGCGTCCGTCCTCCGTCACCGAGAAGTTAATCCGATAAAAACAAATAAGAAGCCATCCAAAAGAAAAACGATCGATCCCCCCTGGTATACCAGTACAAAAGAAAAACAGTCCGATCTCACCCGCAGCCGGCGCAATATTTCCTTCCAATATCCAAAGACGAGCCTGGGAGTCTGATGTCTCCGTGCGGGAAACGAGGGGAAAAAATCCGCATAATCCACAACAGTCGCGTTAAGGGATTTCCTGGGAACAAACTTTAACCACAGTTTTCACCTTACAACTCAACGTAAAACAGCAGTAGCTGCAGACAGCTCTGGCACTACAAACTTTTTCTCATTTTTTCGCGGCTCTCCTCCGTTTCCTCCCCTTCCTGGACCTCACATCCTCCTTAAATAATCTTGTCTAATTCTCACGGTATACTAGATTGATACAGGTAATGACAATAATGCCATAGATGCCTCCTCAGCTCATACCTCTCCTTTACAGTGGAAATACAACATATCATACACATCATTCACATATTTTCCAATTTATATTGTGTCTGACATATCTGCCATATTTTTTGTGGTCGGTTTAACACTTCTTACTATGTGGCCCTGTCACACAATGATCTGATTGGTTCATACATGTCAGGTTTTAGGAATATACTCATGATCAGAAGGTCATTGAAGATCATTTCTTACTCTCACACGCTCTCTCTCTCTCTCTCTCTCTCTCTCTCTCTCTCTCTCTCTCTCTCTCTCTCTCCCTCTTGTCAGAGCTGTCTGTGTGTGTGTGTGTGTGTGTGTGTGTGTGTGTGTGTGTGTGTGTGTGTGTGTGTGTGTGTCTGTCTGTCTGTCTGTCTGTCTGTCTGTCTGTCTGTCTGTCTGTCTGTCTGTCTGTCTGTCTGTCTGTCTGTCTGTCTGTCTGACTGTCTGTCTGTCTGTCTGTCTGTCTGTCTGTCTTATACAGATGCAAATGTTCCACCATCCTCCCAAAGGCTGCTGCAGGAGCACTGAAGGCACATACCTGGAGAAAGACGTCAGCCAGGACAACTTTCATCAGGAGGTGAGGACTACCAAGAGACATTCTGACATTCTGTCTTTATGAAACACTTGATATCACAGTGAAAAAACCATAGAACAAAATCTTGGTGATCAGAAGGTACTTTCACATGCTTTCTTTTCCTTTTCAGGTTTCTGCTGGACCACGCTGTCAACACCAAGCTGAGGCAGGAGGAGGAGCATGGAGACATACTGCTTATGAGTGAGCATTCTCTGAGGGAGGGATCTGATGAGACACTCTTTAATCTTCCAGAGTCCTGGGAGGGATGTACTATACGTCCTGCCTCTGCAGTCCCCGTCACAGTGGACTATCCCGGGGACTACCAGTTCCAGCTCCAACTTCAGAAGTCTGGCACAGCAAAGTCCGTCACAGCCCCTTATGTAGAGCTTCTCAACAAGCTGTACTGCTAGCTGGATAAAAGTAACCCCATTGAAGAGCTGGTGAGCAGGGAGCCTCCTGCGGGTGCTGTCCTCAGGGCCGCTGCAGTGTACAAGAAGTGTATCCACTCACACCCCATACTGTACGGTGGCTGTAACAATGAACAATGATCAATCTCTGCAGCAAATAATAAAGTTGGTGACTTTTCATTGTAACTGTCTCTGTGTGTTTGGACTTCGACTTCGACTTAGAACTTTTATTTGTCCACAATGTGGAAAATTGCCTTCGGCTTCACAGACAAACAGACAATACAACCTTTCTAGACAAGAGCAGAGAGAGCGCTTGGGATTCTTCCTGGTGATTGCCAGCAGAATTCTTTTAAGGAGCTAGTATAAAATATGGAGTATATAAATATAAAACATATCCATATGTACATACAGATACATTAGAACACGTGTACACATACATATATGTGGATATACATACACATGCACATAGACAAGTGCATACATACATACATACATACATACATACATACATACATACATACATACATACATACATACATACATACATACATACATACATACATACATACATACATACATAAATCCTACAATTGAAGTCATAAAATTATGCAGGCCCCTGTAAACCCTGGACAGGGACAGGCGGATGCTGCAGTTTGCTATTTATTTGTTTGAGTGTTTTGTGATTTAATAATTGAATTGCTCTTGGAACAAACAAGCTCTTGTGAATATTCTTTGTGGCTCATGGCATTCTAAAACGCTGACCTGAAGGGAGCAGTTCAAAATGGCAGTGCGTAGAATTGGACATGTCACCTGTGATGTTAAGGGCCTTCCTTTTACTTAACTGTGCATATCTGTCACTTAGTGGTTGCCCTATAATTTTGCAATCATATTCAAAAATAAAATACTGTCTACAAGATTCTTATACACCATTTCAAGCAGCTTTTGACTGACACCAAAGTCATTTAGCTTCCTGAGCAGGTGTAGCCTCTGCATCACTGTTTTAAAAACAGAATCTGTGTTGTCTGTGCATATCAGGTGGCTGTCAATGTAGGTGCCTTAATATTTAAAACAACTGACCTTTTCCACAGGTTGTTCCATGATTGTTAGGGGTTGGCATGAATCAAGAATATAATGTTTACATGATATGATCATTTCTTTAGTTTTGTTAATGTTTATGTCTAATGCACTCAACAGACACCAATACTGGAGGGAGGTCACATAGTGAAAATACTCAAGGCAAGGCAAGGCAGCTTTATTTGTATAGCGCATTTCATACACGAGGGCAACTCAATGTGCTTTACATTAAAACATTAAAAGCATTGGAGACATTCAGACAGGCATAAAAGAACACAATTAAAATGACAAATATGATAAAACAGAAAAGAAAAGGAAAATTAGAAATATATTAAAAATTACATTAAAATTTTAATTTAAAGTGGGCTAAAATAATCTAAGATAGGAAGGCAGTGTTAAATAAAAAAGTCTTAGTCTTTGATTTAAAAGAGGTGAGAGTTGGACCAGACCTGCAGCTTTCAGGGAGTGTGTTCCAGATATGTGGTGCATAATGACTAAACGCTGCTTCACCATGTTTCGTTCTGACTCTAGGAACTGAAAGCAGACCAGTACCTGATGACCTCAGAGGTCGAGGTGGTTCATAAAGTAGTAGCAGATCAGCAATGTATTTTGGGCCTAACCATTCAGTGCTTTATAAACCATCAGCAGGATTTTAAAGTCTATTCTCTGACAGACAGGAAGCCAGTGTAGAGATCTAAGAACTGGAGTGATGTGGTCTACTTTTTTGGTCCTTGTTAGGACTCGAGCAGCAGCATTCTGTATGAGCTGCAGCCGTCTGATGGACTTTTTAGGGAGTCCTGTAAAGACCCCGTTACAGTAGTCTAGTCTGCTAAAGATAAATGCATGGACGAGTTTTTCTGCATCCTGCTGAGACATGAGTCCTTTAATCCTTGATATATTCTTAAGGTGATAGTAGGCTGACTTTGTAATTGTCTTAATGTGGCTGCTGAAATTAAGGTCTGAGTCTATGACTACACCAAGGTTTCTGGCTTGGTTTGAACATTTCATCACTCTCTCCTATAGTGTCCCCCATGTGTAGGAGGCCAACAAGCGCAATATCATCAGCATATTTAAGGAGGCTAAAATCTGGGTCTTGGAGTCTAAAATCATTTGTGTACACAGAGAACAGTAAAGGTGACAAAATGGTACCTTGATGTGCACCTGTGTTTAGGATGGTCAGTTCTGACACACAACCATTAGAATATACTCTCTGTGGTCAGACAAAAAGTCTCTGATGCACAGAATAAGACCACCATTGACTTCTAGGTCCAAAAGCCTTTTAAGGAGGATATCTCCTCATTGAGTTAAAAGCAGAACTAAAATAAATAAATAAAACCCTAGCATAATGTGCTGTCTGTTGCAGATGCTTTGTCCCTGTGTCAATTAAGGTTACTGTTGCATCATCAGTTCCTCTAGCTCATTCATATGCAAATTGGAGGGTGTCAAGATGACAGGCCACAGATGATGTGAGGTGCTTAGACACAACCCTTTCCATACATTTGCTGAAATCTCCAAAGTCATACCTACTATAAAAACTGTTTCAATCATTTACAAAGGAAGGATTGTGCAAGTGTGAATATTTCTGCTTGCTGCACTCTCTGCCCATCATAGCATTGAGGTCTTCCCATGCCTGCTTAGCATTACCATTAAAAAACCTGCTTTCAACTTTGTCTTTATATTCTAATTTTGCTTTCTTTATTTTAGATCAAAGTTCCCTTCTTTTTTCTCTAATCAAGTTGGTGTCACCCTTAAGAAAGGCATGTTTTTTCTCATTAAGGCATATTTTAATATCTTTGGATAACCACGGTCTATTGTTTGGGAATATTCTGACCGTTTTTGTCTGGACACAGTTGTTTTCACAGAATATTATATACGAGGTTATGGTTTCAGTCAGTTCATGTACATTGTCACAACAGTTGAAAAACAGTTGCCAGTCTGTGTCATCAAAACAGTCTCTCAGCTCCTCTTTACTCTGCTCAGTCCACAGTTTGATCTCCTTACTCATAGGTTTCTCTCTCTTCACCTTAGCTCCATATTTGGGAAGCAGGTGCACCACATTGTGATCTGACACTCGAGGAAGGTGGTGATGGAGGCTGGAAGCTGTAACCTCTGATGTGGTCTGGTTCAGGGTTTAAGCCGCAGCCCCAGGCAAGAGTGACTGAGATTGTACCATCAAGACTACAGCATGGATAAGCTCAGCCAATGACCAGCCAGGGTCAGCTCCAGGGTCTCTGTGCGTGTGACACTTGCTGAGTCTCTGGAGGATGCAGAGTTTGGTTGGAGCATGTTGGAGGTCACTCAGCCAGCTCTCCTCCGGCCCCCAGGAAGCCTGTGCTGTGCTGCTGCAGTAACAGTGAAAAATGATCAATTTCTTCAGCAAACAATAAGGTTGGTGTGTTTTCACTGTGACTGTCTCTGTGTGTTTGTTCTTGTATAAAACACAGGTATCATTTAATTTAAGTTTTGAATGACAGTTGTATCCTAAACCTACTGTCACACTCTATGTCCCTGTCTAGGGATTTGAGACAGAATCAGTTAGACAGGTCAAACTGATAGTTGGAGAATTTCCCCCACTGTGGTGCAAGCTCATGTGCTCAAAGAGCCATCTCAGGCTAATCACCTGTTGAAATCAGCCCCTCTCAGTGTCTGAATGTCTCATTAGCATGCTGGACATGTCTTTTGTTTGACTCAATAGCAGCCATCTGACATCCCCCCATAACTGTATTTACACAATGATGGGCCCATTAACAGTCCAGCACACCTGGCCTTGTTTTCAAAACCCTGCACGAGACCAAACCTGTTTGCTTTTAGTCTCATTTTCAAAGTTTCAACCTGAAATGTTTCAAATGGAATCAAAATTGACTTCAAACATGAGGCTTGTACAAGTTGTTTATGTCTATGTCCCTATCTAGGGATTGGAGACAGAATCAGTTAGACAGGTCAAACTGTGAGATTTGGAGAATTTTCTATCGCAAAAAGAGACTGACACTGTGTGAGGGATGTTCCTCAGTGTCTTGCAGTCAAAGTCTGATTTCTTTCAGATTTTCTCTGTATAGATGAGGTTCAGTTTTTGTGCCTGTGGTCTCTTTTCAAACAGTTAGAAGTGGAGTCAGACTTCAGTTTTCAGTGTTGTCTTTTCCAGTAAGTGACGGTCTTAGTCTTTCTAAACAGCGCTAGGGTCCACCCTGCATGGGTTCGTGTCTGATAAATGCACACCTTTAACTGATTTGATTTGTTTTACTGAAATTACTTTTATAAAAAAATTACATTCAAGGTACTGTGTTTGAGATGGTCCACCCCCCACCACTTTCCCTCACAGAAACACCCCCAGTGTAAACAAAAGCTTGTCTGATTGGCTGTCCCTCACAAGGGTGTGCCAGGCCCAGTGCCCTGCCCACAGTCAGGTATAAAGTCAGCAGGAAAACTCAACCACCTTACCCTGTTTCTGGTACCAGATACAGTGTTCTTGCTGCTGTTTGCTGAGCGTCTTGCCTTTTGCTGAGCTACTTGCTGCTTGCTGAGCTACTTGCTGAGCTAATTGCTTACTCTTTCCTTGACTTTTGCTTGCTGTTTGCTAGCTTTCTTGTCGTTTGACTTTTGTCATCTACGATGGCCGAGCAGAATGAGAGAAGGTGAGACTTTGTTATTCCTTATCCCTTGGGGCCTGCATAATTTTATGACTTCAATTGTACGCTGTTCATTTTCCAGACAATTGTCAATTAGAATTGAACTGACTGTGTTTTTCTCATTATCCTCAAGGATTAAAGTGCGCAACATTGTCCACTGCCTGAAGTGCTTCAAGCCTCAGGAAAAACTTCCGGAACACCTGGCTCGTGTGTGCATGAAACAGAGCGACCCAGAGGAGAGAGCTGCTGCAGTGAGGGAAGCCAGGAAATCCTTTAAGGACTGGGCCAAAGCAGGGAGGATCTGGGACTACAAGGCACTGTGTAAGATGATCCCTGACAACGCAAGTCGTTATCGTGTCATGCAGGACCTGCTGCAGCGGGGGTGTTTTGTCACCAATCAGCCCGACGAGCTTGACATGGCCTCTGCAGCTGAACCCCCCACTGCTGGCACCTCAGCTTCAACAGCCATCCCTCAACCATCAGCCCCAACTGATAGCCCCGTTCAGTCAGCCCCATCATCACCATCCTCATCTGCTGGTGAAGGACCTAGTGACCCAACTCGGCAGAGGTAAGCACAGTAAACTCCACACTGCTTCTGCTGAAGTGAATTCCCTGCGCTCAAAGCTCAGTGTTTTTATTCATGTCTTTTAAACAGAGATGTTCCAGCCCCGACCTCGTCAGTGAGGAAAAACATGGTGGCAGCAGGTCTCTACGAGAAGTTTGCAGAGACTACCGCTCTACTGCTGGACTTTAAAAAGTACCTGCTCGAGACCCTGAAGGTCCCCGAATGTCAGCAGGAGGTAAGATCTGTTTATCAATGTCAATGACAATGTTTCCATACGTCCATCGTATTGTCAGAGCTACTAAACATTTATTTCTCATCATCTGCCTTCAAAGGTCGACAATGTCTCCAGGTTCCTGCGCTACGTGCAGCCCACAGGGGATGAGCTGACCCTGGATTTCCTCCAGAAGATGGTAGAGACCAGAGACTACTTCGTCCAACTGAAAAACACCTCCATGACCCCGGCTACAATCCTGAATTACATGAAAAATGTAATAAGGTTCTTGGATTACTTGAAAACCAGAGTGGACCTTGAATGCAGTTATCCAGAGCTGCGTAACCGGTGTCAGGTGTTCAAGGAGTTTATCCAAACTGTGAGGAAGCAAGTTTCCAGGTCCAACACCCGGAGAACAGTCAAAAAAAGGTAAATGGCTTCACTGTTCACGCTGCATTATCCTGTCATTACTAATGCTATAGTTTACTGCTACTATTAATATCATTCTCAGTGCTGCGTGTTTAATATCAGTCTCTTTTCTGGGATTTAGATGGACTCAACTTATCCACGGGGACACAGAGAAGGCATTTCTGGAACATTTTCCAGTCACTGTGGACGGATCAGCACCGCCTGCTAAAAGGAGGAGGGAAGCAGGTTTCCCAGCTGAAGATCGGTCCCTCACCTACAGGTGGCACAATGTCC
>NC_048272.1:39904132-39934132 GCF_009762535.1 Notolabrus celidotus | reverse complement strand
ATTGACTTCTAGGTCCAAAGGCCTTTTAAGGAGGATATGTGTCCTCACTGAGTTAAAAGCAGAACAAAAATCAATAAATAAAACCCTAGCATAATGTGCTTTAGTTCACAATCCAAATAAACCGAATCTAGATCTCAAGCTTTAATTTTTTTTTTTAATTGTCCTTTATTTAACCAGGTGAGTTAATTGAGAACCAATTCTCATTTGCAATAGCGACCTGGGCGAGAAGGAAACTCGGGAGGCATGACAATAAATAAAATACAAAACAAAAAACAGAGAGAACAAACAGAGAAACCTAGAGACAGAACAATACAATACAAAAACATGACAGCAGTGAACAACTTAAAAGCAATTTAAATTGATTATTGTACATAATCTCTAAAGACTCTTCAGGCAGTTCAAAACGCTGCAGCTCGAGTATTGACTAGAACTAGGAAGAGAGAGCACATCTCTCCAGTGTTAGCTTCTCTTCACTGGTTCCCAATAAAATATAGAATAGAATTTAAAATCCTTCTTTTATCCTACAGAACCCTTAAAAATCAGGCACCCTTGTATCTTAAAGAGCTCATAGTGCCCTATTACCTCTCTAGAACTCTACGCTCCCAACATGCAGGCTTGCTAGTTGTACCTAAAATCTCTAAAAGTAGTATGGGAGGTAGAACCTTTAGTTACCAGGCCCCTCTCCTTTGGAATCACCTACCAGTCAAGGTCTGGGAGGCAGACACCCTCTCCACTTTTAAGAGTAGGCTTAAAACTTTCCTTTTTGATAAAGCTTATAATTAAAGCTGGCTCAGGCTTGGACCAGCTTTTGTCATGCTGCCATAGGCCTAGACTACCAGGGGAATTGGCGCACTAACACACTGGGATCCTAGCTCACCCCATTCCCCCCAACCCCTTCATCACTTACTTTAACTCTGTCTGTCCTATTAAAATTACTAACCATAGACCTTTCTGGAGTCCATGAGCTCCATTGTCTCGTAGATTCCTCTGAGCTGCCATAGACGTCCTTCTGCTGCAGACATTCTGGACTCCAGCTGATACGGACGTACTGGACTTCAGCAGCAACAGCTTCTAATACTCTTCTCATCACTATCACCTCTCTCTCTTACTCCCCTCTATCTGTCTTTCCAGACCCAACTCAGTCGAGGCATGATGGCTGTCTAACATGAGTCTGGTTCTGCCTGAGGTTTCTGCCTGTTAAAAGGAAGTTTTTCCTCACCACTGTAACTAGCTAAATACTGCGATGTGCAATGCTCATGATGGATTAAGGTGGGGTCAGACTGAGTCTTACCCTGTCTTGAAGTTGGGTCTCTGTTCATAATTTGACATAGAGTGGTCTAGACCTCCTATCTTTGTAAAAGCGTCCTGAGATAACGTTTGTTGTGATTTGGTACTATACAAATAAAGATTGATTGATTGATGTACAAGGTGTGTGGTGATTTTGGGGTCACTCGTGACAACGGGGTCCTCGTGGCGTCCGAAAAGATGTGTTTTTCAATCTTGGCTAAAAAAGGCGAGGAGGCCTGAAGTCCCCTTTTCTTGAATGAATCATATATGCTTTGAGATACAGGGCTGAGCTTGTAGAATGTTCATCATGACCATAGGTACAATGCATGTCGTTTTTTGGGGTCACTCGTGACAACGGGGGCCTCGTGGCGTACGAAAAGATGTGTTTTCCACACTTCAGCGAAAAAGGCGAGGAGGCCTGAAGTCCCCTTTTCTTGAATAAATCATACATGCTTTGAGATAGGAGTATCTTATCTAATTGTAGTCAGTGTGGTCAGTGTCATCAGTGTAGTCAGTGTAGTCAGTGTGGTCACTGTCATCAGTGTAGTCACTGTAGTTAGTGTAGTCAGTGTCATCAGTGTAGTCAGTGTGGTCAGTGTAGTCGGTGTGGTCAGTGTCATCAGTGTAGTCAGTGTCGTCAGTGTCGTCAGTGTAGTCAGTGTAATCAGTGTCATCAGTGTAGTCAGTGTAGTCAGTGTTGTCAGTGTAGTCAGTGTCGTCAGTGTAGTCAGTGTAATCAGTGTGGTCAGTGTCATCAGTGTACTCATTGTAATAAGTGTCATCAGTGTAGTCAGTGTAGTTAGTGTAGTCAGTGTCATCAGTGTAGTCGGTGTCATCAGTATAGTAAGTGTAGTCAGTGTTGTCAGTATAGTCAGTGTCATCAGTGTAGTCAGTGTCGTCAGTGTAGTCAGTGTAGTCAGTGTGGTCAGTGTCATCAGTGTAGTCAGTGTCGTCAGTGTAGTCAGTGTAGTCAGTGTAGTCAGTGTCGTCAGTGTAGTCAGTGTAGTCAGTGTAATCAGTGTGGTCAGTGTCATCAGTGTAGTCAGTGTCATCAGTGTAGTCAGTGTAGTCAGTGTCATCAGTGTAGTCAGTGTCGTCAGTGTAGTCAGTGTAGTCAGTGTGGTCAGTGTCATCAGTGTAGTCAGTGTCGTCAGTGTAGTCAGTGTAGTCAGTGTAATCAGTGTCATCAGTGTACTCATTGTAATAAGTGTCATCAGTGTAGTCAGTGTAGTAAGTGTAGTCAGTGTTGTCAGTATAGTCAGTGTCAGCAGTGTAGTCAGTGTCATCAGTGTAGTCAGTGTAGTAAGTGTAGTCAGTGCCATCAGTGTAGTCAGTGTAATTAGTGTAGTCAGTGTCATCAGTGTAGTCAGTGTTTCAGCGTAGTCAGTGTAGTCAGCATGGTCAGTGTCACTTTGACTGCTTGCATCCACAAGCTATCTCCAAAGCTCATGACACATGATACAACTATCAGATGGATGGATGGATGGACTATATTTTTACAACCAATTATTTGTTTTGAGACTTCATCAGAAAAGCCAACCAGAAGACTCAGATTTCCAAGGACTACCTTAATCTTGCTAAAAATCAGTCTATACAGAAACACTTATGCGATCTATGAAGGGTTAGGGTTCTGGATTATTATTTGTAATAACGGACGACTTTCCGTTTTCTGTCAAGACATAACTGTGGAGAGATGAGGTGAATAGAGTCTAGTGTTTGGCTCGCATTGTGATGTCACAAGCCAGCATTTGTTGGCTAGTCTGCGTGGGACAACTCTCCTAGGTCTGCGGGCAGCAGTGGAACTGCGGGGGCCCCTGCATCTGCAAACAGGACAAGAAGTAGCGACCGTGACGCTAGAAACTAAGAGCATTGTGCCGGGTTTTGACACAAACAGTTAATGTTAATGGGTAAATGGCCTCTATTTGAATCCTCGCATTATGTCACTGATTTTTGCCGAGAGGAAATTTTTGATGTGTATTTAACTTTGGAATATTGGCTTTTATGATGTCATAGTTTTCCTTTCAAGTTAGAAGGTGGGGTTGACGGTCACCATGGAGATAATGCATCATAAAGCGTTGACATAATCTATGAATAGGACCCATTTTCATCTATGCCAACCAAGGAACCAACCAGCCAGCCAACCAACCAACCAGCCAACAAACCAACAAACCAACCAACCAACCAACCAGCCAACCAACCAACCAACCAACCAACTACCCAACCAACCAACCAACCAACCAAGCAACCAACCAACCAGCCAACCAACCAACCTAGTCAGTGTAGTCAGTATAGTCAGTTCCGTCAGTGTAGTCAGTGCAGTCAGTGTCATCAGTATAGTCAGTGTAGTCAGTGCAGTCAGTGTCATCAGTATAGTCAGTGTAGTCAGTATCAACAGTATAGTCAGTGTAGTCAGTGCAGTCAGTGTAGTCAGTGTCATCAGTGAAGTCAGTGTAGTTAGTTCAGTCAGTGTAGTCCATTTAGTCAGTGTCATCAGTGTAGTCGGTGTCATCAGTATAGTAAGCGTAGTCAGTGTAGTCAGTATAGTCAGAGTCATTAGTGAAGTCAGTGTCATCAGTGTAGTCAGTGTCATCAGTGAATAAACAGAGTTATTTTAGTAATTTTCATCACTGTAGTCATTGTCATCAGTGAGTTCACTGTCATCAGTGTAGTCAGTATTGACAGTGTCATCATTGAAGTCAGTGTAGTCAGTGTCATCAGTGAAGTCAGTGTAGTCCGTGTCATCGGTGAAGTCAGTGTCATCAGTTAAGTCAGTGTAGTCAGTGTCATCAGTGAAGTCAGTGTCATCAGTGAAGTCAGTGTAGTCAGTGTCATCAGTGAAGTCAGTGTCATCAGTTAAGTCAGTGTAGTCAGTGTCATCAGTGAAGTCAGTGTAGCCAGTGTCATCAGTGAAGTCAGTGTAGTCAGTGTCATCAGTTAAGTCAGTGTAGTCAGTGAAGTCAGTGTAGTCAGTGTCATCAGTGAAGTCAGTGTCATCAGTTAAGTCAGTGTAGTCAGTGTCATCAGTGAAGTCAGTGTAGTCAGTGTCATCAGTGAAGTCAGTGTAGTCAGTGTCATCAGTTGAGTCAGTATAGTCAGTTTCATCAGTGAAGTCAGTGTAGTCAGTGTCATCAGTGAAGTCAGTGTCATCACTCAAGTCAGTATAGACATTGTCAACAGTACACTCAGTGTCACCAGTGAAGTCACTGTCATCAGTGTAGTCAGTATAGTCAGTGTCATCAGTGAGGTCAGTGAAGTCAGTGTAGTCAGTGTCATCAGTGTAGTCAGTATAGTCAGTTTCATCAGTGAAGTCTGTATAGTCAGTGTCATTAGTGAAGTCATTGAAGTAAGTGTCATCAGTTTATTCAGTGTCATCAGTGAAGTCAGTGTAGTCAGTGTAGTCAGTGTCATCAGTGAATAAACAGAGTAATTATAGTCAGATATGTTTAGTGATCAATAAACAGTTATTATAGTCAGACATATCTAATGATGAATAAACAGAGTTTTTATAGTAAGTGTCATCAGTGTAGTCAGTGTCATCAGTGTAGTCAGTGTCATCAGTGTAGTCAGTATAGTCAGTGTCATCAGTGAGGTCAGTGAAGTCAGTGTAGTCAGTGTCATCAGTGTAGTCAGTATAGTCAGTTTCATCAGTGAAGTCTGTATAGTCAGTGTCATTAGTGAAGTCAGTATAGTCACTGTCATCAGTGTAGTCAGTTTCATCAGTGAAGTCAGTGAAGTCAGTGTAGTCAGTGAATAAACAGAGTAATTATAGTCAGATATATTTAGTGATCAATAAACAGAGTTTTTATAGTCAGATATATCTTATGATGAATAAATAGAGTAATTAAAGTAAGTGTCGGGGTGCTGGTGGCCTAGCGGTCTAAGTGCCCCACGTATAGAGGCCACAGTCCTCGTCGCAGAGGTCGCTGGTTCGACTCCCGGCCGGTCGACCATTTCCTGCATGTCTCCCCCCTCTCTCTACTCCCCACATTTCCTGTCTCTCTTCAGCTGTCCTATCAAATAAAGGCAAAAAATGAGCCCCAAAAAATATATATATAAAGTAAGTGTCATCAGTGCAGTCAGTGTCATCAGTGTAGACAGTGTAGTTAGTGAAGTCAGTGTAGTCAGTGTCATCAGTGAAGTCAGTGTAATCAGTGAAGTCAGTTTAGTCAGTAAAGTCAGTGTCATCAGTGAAGTCAGTGTCATCAGTTTCATCAGGGAAGTCAGTGTAGTGTCATCAGTGAAGTCAGTGTCATCAGTGAAATTAGTGTAGTCAGTGTCATCAGTGTAGTCAGTTTCATCACTGAAGTCAGTGTAGTCAGTGTCATCAGTGAAGTCAGTTTCATCACTGAAGTCAGTGTAGTCAGTGTCATCAGTACACTCAGTGTCATCAGTGAAGTCAATACACTCAGTGTCATCAGTGAAGTCAGTGTAGTCATTGTCATCAGTGAATAAACACAGTTATTATAGTCAGATATTTTTTATTTCATTTAACCTTTATTTAACCAGATAAAAGACCCATTGAGATCGAAACCTCTTTCGCAAGGGTGACCTGGCCAAGAGAGGCAGCAACATACGTCATAGTAAACAAAACAGACAGATAACAACGACAACAAACATTAAAATATAAAATACAAGCAATTTGATAAAATAAAGTGCAGAAGTTATTTTACAGTTACAATTTAAGAACACAGGCACTGCTCGAAGGATTTCCGTTGTCGTTTTCTTAAGATAGAGCGGAAAGCTTCCAATGAAACAAATGCTGACAGTTTCAGTTCAGATTGGAGGGCATTCCAAGCAGAGGGGGCAGAGAAACTGAATGCTTTTTTTCCCGTTTCAGTTCGAACACGAGGAGTAGAAAGATGCAAAATGTCATTTGATCATAGGGCATAACGGCTTCCAGTTCTCTGAAGAAAAGTGCATAAATAAGTAGGAGCCAAGCCAAGAAGAGCCTTATAAACCAGAGTCATCCAGTGTGTATATCTCCTTACATTTAAGGAAGGCATGCCAGCTTTAGCGTACAATTCGCAGTGGTGGGTGAGGCGGCTACAACCAGTGATAAACCTCAGAGCACAGTGGTAGACCGGAACCAAGGTCTGTAGGCAGCTGGATGAAGCACACATATACACAACATCGCCATAATCAAGTACAGGCAAGAAAGTAGCTGACATCAGGAGCTTCCGAGCTCTAGGGAAGAAACATGACTTGTTTCTGTAATAGAAACCGAGCTTCACCCTTAATTTAGAGATCAGGTTCTTGACATGCACTTTGAATGAAAGGTCTCCATCAATAATTAGTCCCAGGTACTTGTAACTGGTGACCAGCTCTAAAGTTTTACCCTGGACAGTTCTTATTGAGGAGATACCCTCCGAAGGAACAGATGCATTTGAAAAAAGCATTAGTTTGGATTTTTCCGCATTTAAAACCATTTTCAATGTTTCCAGTCGATTTTGCACTGCATCAAAGGCGGATTGCAAGAATTTAAAAGCCTGTGCAATCGAGTGTGAACAGCAGTAAATTACAGAGTCATCTGCATAAAGATGGTATGAAGCATTTGACAAGTTTGCACACAGATCATTGATGTAGATATATCTAATGATGAATGAACAGAGTTTTTATTGTTAAATATATCTAATGATCAATAAACAGAGTTATTGTAGTCAGATATATCTAATGAATAAACAGTTTTTATAGTAAGTGTCATCGGTGAAGTCAGTGTAGTCAGTGTCATCAGTGTAGTCAGTGTCATCCGTGTAGTCAGTGTAGTCAGTGTCATCAGTGAAGTCAGTGTCATCAGTGAAGTTAGTGTAGTCAGTGTCATCAGTGTAGTCAGTTTCATCACTGAAGTCAGTTTAGTCAGTGTCATCAGTACACTCAGTGTCATCAGTGAAGTCATTGTAGTTAGTGTCATTAGTTTAGTCAGTTTAGTCAGTGTAGTCAGTGTCATCAGTGAAGTCAGTTTCATCACTGAAGTCAGTGTAGTCAGTGTCATCAGTACACTCAGTGTCATCAGTGAAGTCATTGTAATAACTGTAATCAGTTTAGTCAGTGTCATCAGTGAAGTCAGTGTCATTAGTGAAGTTAGTGTAGTCAGTGTCATCAGTGTAGTCAGTTTCATCACTGCAGTCAGTTTAGTCAGTGTCATCAGTACACTCAGTGTCATCAGTGAAGTCATTGTAGTAACTGTAATCAGTTTAGTCAGTGTCATCAGTACACTCAGTGTCATCAGTGAAGTCATTGTAGTAACTGTAATCAGTTTAGTCAGTGTCATCAGTACACTCAGTGTCATCAGTGAAGTCATTGTAGTAACTGTAATCAGTTTAGTCAGTGTTATCAGTGAAGTCAGTGTAGTCATTGTCATCAGTGAATAAACACAGTTATTATAGTCAGATATATCTAATGATGAATGAACAGAGTTATTATAGTCAAATATATCTAATGATCAATAAACAGAGTTATTATAGTGATTGTCATCAGTGTAGTCAGTCTAGACAGTTTCATCAGTTTAGTCAGTGAAGTCAGTGTACTCAGTGTAGTCAGTGTCATCAGTGTAGTCAGTGTCATCAGTGTACTCAGTGTCATCATTGAAGTCAGTATAGTCACTGTCATCAGTGAAGTCTGTGTAATCAGTGAAGTCAGTGTCATCAGTGCAGTCAGTATAGTCAGTTTCATCAGTGAAGACAGTTTCATCAGTGAAGTCAGTGAACTCAGTTTAGTCAGTATCTTCAGTGAAGTCAGTATCATCAGTGAAGTCAGTGAAGTCGGTGTCATCTGTGCAGTCAGTACGGTCAGTCTCATCAGTGAAGACAGTGTAGTCAGTGTCATCAGTGAAGTCGCTTTCATCAGTGAAGTCAGTGTCATCAGTGTACTCAGTGTCATCAGTTTAGTCGGTGAAATCAGTGTACTTAGTGAAGTCAGTGTCATCAGTGAAGTCAGTGTAGTCAGTGTCATCAGTGAAGTCAGTGTAGTCAGTGTCATCAGTTTCATCAGGGAAGTCAGTGTAGTGTCATCAGTGTAGTCAGTGTCATCAGTGAAGTCAGTGTCATCAGTGAAGTCAGTGTAGTCAGTGTCATCAGTGTAGTCAGTGTCATCATTGAAGTCAGTGTAGACAGTGTAGTCAGTGTCATCAGTGTCATCAGTGTCATCAGTGAGGTCAGTGAAGTCAGTGTCATCAGTGTAGTCAGTATAGTCAGTGTCATCAGTGAAGTCAGTGTAGTCAGTGTCATCAGTGAAGTCAGTGTAGTCAGTGTAGTCAGTGTCATCAGTGAAGTCCGTGTCATCAGTGAATAAACAGTTATTATGGTCAGATATGTCTAATGATGAAAAAACAGTCATTATTGTTAGATATATGTAATGAATAAAGATAGATTTTATATTCAGATATATGTAATGATGAATAAACATTCATTATAGTCAGATATATCAAATGATAGAAAACAGATTTATTATAGTCAGAGTTATGTAAAGAATAAACAGAGTTATTACAGTCAGATATATCTAATCATGAATAAACTGATTTATTATTGTCAGATATATCTAATGAATAAACATAAAGAGTAATCATAGTCAGATGTATGTAAATAATAAACAGAATTATTCTAGTCATATATATCTAATGATGAATAAATAGAGTTATTATACTCAGCTATATCTAATGATAAACATAAAGAATAATCATAGTCAGATGTATGTAAAGAATAAACAGAGTAATTATAGTCAAATATATCGAATGATGAATGAACGGAGTTATCATAGTCAGATATATCTAGTGATAAATAAACAAAGTTATTATAGTGAGATAAATCCAATGATGATCAAACAGATTTATTATTGTCAGATATATCTAATGAATAAACATAAAGAGTAATCATAGTCAGATGTATGTAAAGAATAAACAGAGTTATTATAGTCAGATGTATCTAATGAATAAACAGATATTATAGTCAGAAATATTTAATGATGAATAAAAAGAGTTATTATAGTCAGATATATGAAATCATTAATAAACAGAGTAATTAAAGTCCGATATATCTAATGATCAAAAAAAGAGTTATTAAATTCAGATATATCTAATGAATAAACAGAGTTATTATCGTCAGATATATTTAATGATGAATAAAGAGAGTTATTAGAATCAGATATATTAAATGATGAATAAACAGAGTTATCATAGTCAGATATATCTAATGAATAAACAGAGTTATTATTGTCCGATATATGTAATGAAAAAACAGAGTTATTAAAGTCAGATATATCTAATGAATAAACAGTGTTTTTATGGTCCGATATATCTTATTAATAAACAGAGTTATTAAAGTTAGATATATCTGCACTAACGATGAGAAATAAGACGTTACTTGTAGATGTGCCGACTGCAGACTGTCCGTGTCTGTGATTGATCACATTTATACTTCTCTGCCCTGTTCATGTGAACGCGCTTAGGGTAATTTTGGATTGACTCATCATGTTGATAACCAGTTTAGTGTGACAGATTAGCGCAATCTCCTTTTCATTTTCGCTTATACCCCTCAGGTGTGTCAGGAAACAGAAGCAGCAGAAGCAGAGCTGAAGCTGTTGGAACATATAGAAACATTGATGTTGAGTCTGTAGCTGTGTCTCAATTCAGGGTCTGCATCCTTCGGAAGACGCAGCCTACGCAGTCTGCGGAGGTGAGTCCTTCGGAGGTACATTCGAGGGCCGCGTTAACCGTTGTGAAATGAGGCGGTCTGGCCTTCGAAGGATTTCCGGGTTGCGTCACCAAATGTTCACGCCCTTACCTTTACGTCAAGGTTTCTGCTGTCCAGGCCCGCGAAAGGAGAGATAGAGAAAGAGAGAGAAAGGAAGACAGAAAGAAAGAAGAGAAGATAATGTATGGAGCCAGAGCTGTTACCTTTATTTATTTATTTTTAATTTTATGCTGGAAGAAGAGGAGATATGCCTTTGTCGGCTGGTGTATCTCCAGCTGAGAGAGGACCGTAAAGAGGTAAATCTGTTCTTTAAACCCACAGTAATTAAGCTAGTTAACAGTCAGGAGTAATTAATATACCTATACATTACATTAATCACTGTGAAGTGACTTTAAAGCTAAGCATAAAAACTATAGATTGGCATATGGTTAATGTCATTTAACTTTGACAACTGATTCAGGTAACACTTTAAATTAACTACACACTTTTAAGCATTAGTTAAGCATTAGTTAAGCATTAGTTAAACATTAATTAATACTTATCTCGTCATCTGTTAAGCATTGTTCATACATTAATACTCACATTAATACTTTATAAATAATGGATTCACCAATTACAAATGAGCTATTATGGTCATTATAAACCAGTTATAAACACATTAATCAAGGTAGTCACAAAGGACTTATAAGCTGCTTGTTCATGGTTTTGTGAGCTGATCTAAAGTGATGACTTTTTATGCTTTACAAAGAATTCATTAACGAGGTTTAGGACCAGCAGCACCTTAAAAGTCACAGATATTGATTCAACAGAATAAGGAAACAGACACAACACATGTACTTAAAGGGGCTATGAGGACTTTCCGTCGGTCGTTGTTTGCAGTGACACCTTTGGACTGAATCGGTAGTGTTTTCCGGGATAAAGACTCAATTTCCCATGAGCACCCTCGTCCACTGTCACAAAGACGTGCCTCTTACCAAGGCGCGCATTTGTTTTGGGAGCAACAGATGGAGAACGGATGTATTTACGTAGAGTTACTGTCTGAAAAGTGACAAGTAAACTTTGTAAACTTTGTAAACTCCGTAGTTTAGTTTATAAAGTGTGAGCAGACTATCTGTGTAGCTCCTCACAGCCCGGTGCCCTGAGACGAGTCTGAATAATGTAAATATACATGTTTTAATTCTTTAGTCCTCTTAGAGCAGTAAAGCATTCACACACCGGTATAAACATTATATCCCGTCCACAGTCGTCTTACTCTGACCTTGCTCAGCCCTGGTTTAGCTGCTGTCTGTAACGATGCTTGACAGAAGAAGCTTTAGCTCATAGCTCATAGCATAGCATTGTAATACCTTATTCGTATGTATATGTTATTATCTATGTCGTAACCTTATCATCACAGTAATATATTCAGAGTATTTCGTTCATATGATTGTATATTTACATAGCAGAGCCAAAGTAAATAACTAAAGTAAGTTTGAAATAATAACCATTGTTTCTGTGAGAGTATCTTCATAGACCTCCTTTATGTACAGAGCTATTTGTATTATATGCAGATGTTCAATTTTACAGCCATTAGCATTATTTTTTTTCATTTTTTCATTTGAAAAACTGAATTAGCTAACATGTATCTGCATTTATTTCACACACTATCTCAAAGCAGGACCTCAGCACTGAAAAAGAGGGGACAACACACTCCTCCTCCAGCTGGACTGAACCTGAGCTTTCAGCAGTGGACAGAGGAAGGGGAGAGGTGTCAGTGTCAGAGGAAGGGGGAGAGGTTCTGCTTCAGGCCTGTGCTGCATGGAACGACACTTTGCTGCTGATGAAGACCCGGAGCCAGGCGTGGAACAAAGACAATACAGATAAACAGCATGCAGGCGGCATGTGTTGTGGCAGCATGGATTTTATCTGAGGGCAACAGAGTGGGGATCCATAGCTGCACTGTATGAAGAATTAGAGACACATATCCAGACACTCAGGGCCACTGCACTGGGTTTATACTCTGCAGACTAATATCAATTGTATAAAAGCAAGGAAGGTTAAACAAGCAGGTCGTATCTACTTCTTACACCTCAATAAAACACACTGACTTGCTTCTTTAATACCAAGTACTCTATAGTCATATTGACGATGTAAATTACTTTTGACATATTTAATATTTTACTTTGAGCCAAGTGAATGCAAATAAAGTTTGTTTTCTTTAAACAGTCTTGTGTTTTATTTTCAATATACAATATTTACAGTTCTTCACATTATTCACATATCTGTTACACGGTGTATGATGATACAACTTTACACTTTTCATACAGGCAGGTTCTGTAAGAGTGAAAGAGAAGATATAGTGATGGTTAGCAGAGGAACAACAGGAAGCTTAGAGTGACTACATGTGTCACATTTTACTCTAAAAGTAAAATCTTTTATGATCAGCCATGCTGCTTTATCAATGTTCAGACTATGCTGCAGATATCAGATATATAATATTTATTCTTGTTTGTCATGTAAATGATGAAAGAAAAATATGCTTACATGTGTACAAACTTCTCTGCTTTGGATGCGTGCTTGTGCTAGTTCTGTTGGAGGTGGTGGAGGAATCCCAGGAAGATGTCCAAGTCTTCCTTGATCATCAGGTCTTAGTGTTCTTGTTTTGGGAAGTCTCTTCCCAGATTTCAATCACCTTCCAAGTATTCCTTTCTGAAAATGAGGGATGTAAAGTTACATGGGAGACTACAGTTGTGCAGTCTTATGGCTTCTTCACAGTAGATGCTCCATGTTTTGGTCGTCTTATTGTAGTAGCTTTTGTTCCCGTCACAATACAGAATTTATAATTCAACGTTAGTGAATTATTTTTTCCTCCCATGTTTTTAAAATTCCACACAGGTAAATAGCAAATATTTTAGTAATGTTGTGTTTATGAATGCATTTTGTACTGAAGGCCGAGACATGTCTAATAAGAAACTTTTAGTATTAATGCCATCACTCACATTGTTACCATCAGAGTCAGGGCTGCAGGCCTGTGGGTGTGGTGCCAGAGGAGTGTGCGCCTCATACACTGGTGAGCTGAATGAAAAGCATTTTGCAGCATACAAGAGGATGTGGTTCTGAAAGGATTCCAGGTCAGGTGTTGTGCTGTGCTGTATAGGGACAGACAGTTCATCAATCATTGCCCTCATCTATTTTAGTAAGATTCATCAATTCATAATTTTGTCTTGAAATGCGTTTGTCTTACTGAAAGTTGGTAAACTTCTCCACATCCTTCAGTCAGCGTTTATCAGGGAAGATGGATGCATGAGCCTGATGTGATGGAGAGCCTGTGTAAGACATAATGAAGAACATTGTAGGATTCACTCATCAGCTCAGTATTTGAGACTTCAATGTAGAGATCTAAAACATGATCATATAGTCTGACAACTCACCTCACACCATCCATGGCTTATCTCTGCTGCTCTCATCAAGTGGCCCATGATCACAGCTTCCAAAAGAGCAGCGGTGCTGGTCTCTGACATGGAGGAGGACACAATGCCACATTATCTGAGGAGACATCACAGTGAAACACATAATGTATTGTTCAATAAAATCCTGGGAGAATACAGAATACTGAATCATACTTACTGACATCTAAGTGATAATGTTTAGTTAGCCTGTGGTTATGTATAATAGCATTTCAGGGTCTTGTTCACACTGAGGCAGAGTAATGAGTGAAGATAACTAGCAAACAAAAAGCTGGAGGGTGATCAACATGACTTCTAACCCACTGACTTTCAGAGCTAACATTAGGGGATCCTTGTGTTTTATCACTGTGTAACTACATGCAACTTTGAGAACCCAGTATGCAATAACTCAACCCTCACCACGCAGAGCACACAGACTACTGTGTTATACCTGCAGCATGTGGGCTTTAATGCACATTATCACAGACTACTGTGTTATACCTGCAGCATGTGGGCTTTAATGCACATTATCACAGACTACTGTGTTATACCTGCAGCATGATCACAGACTACTGTGTTATACCTGCAGCATGTGGGCTTTAAAGGTGACATATCATGCAAAATTGACTTTTTAATGGTTCTCTACCTGAAATATGTGTCCCTGGCATGTCTACAAACCCCCCGAGAATGAAAAAAATCCATTCTGCCCCTGTTTTGATTTCTACACCTTTCTGTAAATGTGTGTGAAACGAGCCGTTTCAGACTTCCGTGTTTTTGTTACGTAACAACAATATCCGGTCTGTCACGGAGTCAGAGCTTGGAGCTTGTTCAGCCCATAGACTGTATAAAATAATACTGAATCCCCCCCTCCGTTTTTCATTACCTGCACAAATGTGTGCTAACAAGGAGCTTAGGAGGGAGGCATGCTAGTTGTAGGCTGTCTTAATAAACACAAAGGTCGGTTTTACTCCCCACGTCTGCAGATTTAAAGATCTAGTGGATGATTTTTATTTATCATGGATAAGTGCTAGAGCTAGTTAGCATAGCCACATAGCTACATGTTCGTAGCTTTACACTCATAAAAATGATTCAAGCCCTTCTTAGATGTGACACATTTAAGTATTGTTGTCTTTATTTAAAAATATCTAGTTTGAAAACATACACCAATATATTTAGTCAGCGAAACATAAAATGTATTAATCATATACCTTATGGGATTTATTTAATGTTGATCAACACAAAATAAATGAGTTCGAATGTGGTACCGCCCTTTGCGCATGCGTTATGCCATCGTCGCGGGCAAAACTCATTCATCACTCCTTCTGGCTGCTGGACCGTACATCGTGGGAAACCGTCTGCAGGTCGAAGTCGTTCTTTGGTAAGTATTCGGTTTTCTGTACTGTAGTACTTTAGCCTGTGCCTCGTTACTGGTGTTTTAGTACTTTTTACCAAAATACGTGCAGTGTGTTAATGTTTGTGGGGAGAACTTTAATTGTAAAGTCCGAGTTTGCGGGCTAGGTAACTTCCAACATGGCCGCTAGCTAACACGACAGCCTTGACACGAACATGGCAGCCGCAAAACTACAATTGAGAAGTGCAAACAAATATTGAAGTGAACGAACCTGGCCTCACTAATTATGTGACTCTTAGGTATGTGTGTGATAGTGAGCGGGGTGGATTGTAGACTCGACAGTCGGAGATGAAAGCACCTCACTGTCTGTCCAGTGAATCTGTTTCCCTGGGGAGCTGGACGGTTAGTCTCACCGGCCGAGCCGTGGACCATTGTACATTTATTGAACTTCTTGTTGTGCGTGTATTTTAAACATGTGTAATAGGGGGTGAGGGAGAACAGTGGGGTTAATTAAGGGAATACACCAGGTGCATGTCGTTCTGTCTCCGCTCCTTTGCACGTTGACTGCGCGCGCACACACACACACTCCGGCACGAAGCAGGTCCGCCAGACAGCTTGAGTAAAGGAGGGCTTCCCGCGCTCCCCACGCCAATTATGAGCCTCTCCTCATTCATAATCGGCTGTAAAACCTGAAAACTGTTGACTTGTAGCCAAGCTCCGCTCATAATGTCGGTTTGTTGTTATAGTCAAGCTACATATGATCTGGTGTGGACACAGTTTGCTTAATTTTGAAAGTTAACTGGTTGTTTAATGCTAATGTTTAAGGTTTCAGTGCACGACTGTTCTGTGCAGATTGACGCGTCACTGCTCCCGCAGAAGTAGAAGGCTTGCGTATCCTGCTGGAGCTGAGACGCAGCCGGAGCGCAGCTGGAGCGCAGCCGGAGCGCAGCGGAGCTGAGCCGGGGTGAGTTAACACGTTGATTTGATGAGAAACATATCTACCGATGCCTTGACAGAGTGGAGACGGATCTGGTGTACTTTGGCAGTTACACAATGAGCCTAGGAGCCCACCTGTGAGTGGATTTCACATGTTTGTTTGTTCTGTCTTAATCTTAAAAATAAAAACAGGTTAGTAGTAGTGTTGAGAAGAAACAGTCAACTTCTCAACTGTTACCATTTAACATTGATAAAGTTGGTAAACATCTTAATGTATTTATTTTTATGTTGAATATTAAAGGGTTTTAATTTTACACACACACTTGATGGATACGGTCCTACTAAAACATACTCTCCATCATCTCCTGCGGTCTCTGTCTCTTCTCCTGTCTCTCTCCCTCAGTAAAGTTTTCGGTTAAGCAATAAATGTACATTGTAGGTTACAGTAAGTCGGTTAATACATACAGGAAGGTTAAAGTTGTTCCTGTTTGTTTTACATTTTAATAAAATGGCAGAATTAAAAATAATTTCATGACTTGATCTTAGTTATGTGAAGCTTAATTTTTGCTATGAAAAATGGCTAGTCCCTTCTAAATGTTCAAATTGTATCTAATTTCATTGGTCAGTGCTTTAATTCTGTTTTGACTTGACTGTATGTTTCTGTGTATTCTGGCACTTGCTCTCACAACTTAATGTATTTTCATCTTTTGCAGTACGATCAACTTTTCCAAGCTTCTTGTGGCAGCCTCCTCGTAGTCAGCATTACCAAGCTTCTTATGCCAATGTCCCAGTGTTCAGAGTTACCAAGCTTCTTGTGGCAGCCTCTTAGTGATGGTAAGTACTTAAGTTACTTGTTTAATGCTGTTACAAGCTGATCTGTATCATTGTCATCTGTTCAATGTGATATGTGCTGATTATTATTAGTACTTTATTCTCTATTTCAGGATGATGAATGTGGCAGTGTAAAGAACTAGCTAGCATTAATTTGTTGTTGCAGCATTTTAGGCAGACTCATGGGCATTTAAGGGGCAGCTATCGCTATCCATGTCCCTACACAGATTGCCCATGCACTTTTAGTACATGAAGTAAGCTAAATTAAGTTAATTTGTACGTTTATGTTTTGATATTTGTTCTTCTTGATGATTTATTGTTGGACAATGGCAATTTTAATTTGTCTAAACTATTTATTTTTATCATTTTATCAGATTAATGCAGAGTTCTTGGGGATCACCACGAAACCACTGCAGTCAAATTTCATGTCGCAGCTGGACAACTTTTCACACAGCTGATGCAGATCTTCAAGAGCAAAGGAGGAGTGAAGGGGCAAAGAATCAAAGATGTCCTGGCAAAAATAGATTTGGTTAGTAGAAATGCATATTACAGTTTTGTCTATATGGTAAATAGCCTGTGCCTTATCCAAAATACTTGACAGTGTTTCCAATTCATTGACCTACTTCACTGGGTTGCAAGGCAACTACCAGCTCATTCGGGGCATTCAGGGGTATGTGCCCTGCTCAGTAATGCCTTGAAGATTCAATGCTCTAGTCTTCATTAGGGGTAAAAGTTTTATCAAGTTTTTTATTTATTTATTTAAAGTTTCTGGTCTCAAAATTAAGAATTATATTTTGGATCGATGTAGTGGTATGATCCGTCTTTGATGTATCGATTCAAAGACATCCCTTGTTACACCCCTAGTCAACTTGCTCCTCTCCCTGTGCCACTGTTGCACCCATATTTAGCCAAATTCTGTGTTGATTCTTCACCCCTGCTTTAGTGCGACGACATTGACATCAGGAGGGAGTGCACCCTGAGAAGCCTTGTTATCTACCTCAATGAAGATCCTGACACCGACTTCAAGGAATATCTGGTAAGTTAATACCAGTTTTCTTTTTTGTTTTTTTTTAGTTTGAAATTACTGATAGGTGCAAGAAGTTTTGGATTTGGTTTAGTGGATCCCC
The DNA here is from genome assembly GCF_009762535.1 of Notolabrus celidotus. Classification (NCBI taxonomy): domain Eukaryota; kingdom Metazoa; phylum Chordata; class Actinopteri; order Labriformes; family Labridae; genus Notolabrus; species Notolabrus celidotus. The sequence goes on along the minus strand of NC_048272.1, from coordinate 39,916,491 downwards.
TTAGCTGGCAGTGGCAAACAGACTGAGGCTTTTTTGGATAAAACTTTCTCCTGCTCAACAAAAAAGCATCCTACAGGTTCGTCTCTATAGGGATGTGGTTGCCTAAATGATTATGTTGCAGCAATTACAGTTGCATGTTCATGGCTGCTGGCTGAAGTAATTTACTGGACCATTTTAAAAACCTTTAACCCGTGAGATATAATCTATTTCACTTCACATGCAGCATTTAGAAAACACTGCAAATTCATATGAAACGCATTACAGATGCAGGCCACAAAACAATTCATTTTCTACTTGTTGTGTTTAGCATTTTACTTAACACAAGTGTTCTGTGTTTGTGTTGTTGTATAGGCCTCCGCCACTGAGGATGCAGAAAGGGACATCGGCCTCACAGTCATGGGGATATACATAATCCGTCAAGATGCCGATGGCCAGCCAGAGGATGTGGGAATTATGATCGAAGGCGTCAAAGTCCTGAGCAACGTGGACAGTGTCATCATGGGGGTCATAATGATGTTTTGGCTCATTAATGCCCTTGATCTGAGCTTTCCAGACAACCTCAAGTACACTTTTGAGTTTGTCCAAAAGATCCTAATGAAGTTTCACAGAAGCAGGCAAGGGGCTGTTTACTGAACTGTTTGAATAACACGATGAACATATATGCAGCCATGGGGAGTGGAGAGAGACATTATGTAATTGTTCCTCCCTAATGAACACTGATGGGGGTTTAAGATTGGATGGACAAAGTTTGCCCACTTTACCTCCCATCCTAACTCTGAGTGTGACTACCATCCACACATCTCAAGCGGCCATTCATCTCGAGTCAACTAGCACCTCCATTCCTCTCCTCCCTGTCTAATTTCATCACTCAACTCAGGATGAAATGGACTTGAACACTGTTCAATATATTGGAGTTTTCTTTGATCGTGAATGGCTAGTACTGTTTTCATGTTGCTGTTTTACATATATAGTTACATTTAAAGGACATGTTCTCATCAAAAAATCAGAGTCTTGGTCTGTGAATGTTTAGTTTAAAAAAGAAAATGTTTTTGTTGTTTATTGCCAAAATGTGGACCAAGGGAATTTCGCATTTGCTGCTTTTTTTTTGTTTCTGTAATACTACTAGCTTTAAAGCTAATGGCAACACTACATTTATACAGGAATCACATATGTTTTTGCAGTTTCCTCTGTGTGTCTTTGTGGCACTGGGAGAAATAGGATAGCTTGGTGTTTGAATTGTTCTTTAACAAAAGGTCTTGGTGTTTGTGTTCAAGTAAAACTGAGTTCATAGTGTTTTGTATTCAAGTAAATGGGACATCTTTGTGTTTGGTTTCACGTAAATCCTCAATTCAACAACCGTGAACATATACAACCAAGATGTCAATTTTACATGAAAACAAACACCAAGATTTGAATTTTACATGAAAACAACATGCTTTGAAAATACCAACCAGGTATTGTCTTTTGTGTTTTTTTGTGATCAATCTAAGGGTGATTTTTATCTTGCTTAATATACAATTAATTACATTGGTTTGAGTTGGACAAATGTAAATAATTTTCTTTTAGTAACTACAATAATATCATCTTGGCTGTATTTGTTAAAAATGAGTTGGGCAAATGTAAATAAATAACTCTTAGTAACTACAATAATATCATCTTGGCTTTATTTGTTAAAAATGAGTTGGGCAAATGTAAATAAATAACTCTTAGTTATTTCAATAATTTCATTTTGGCTTTATTTGTTAAAAATGAGTTGGACTAATTCATTTTCATTGCATTCCATGGATATACCAAGTTTGAGTTGGGGCTACATATATGTATTGGATGGAAATCCTGCCCTCAATAAAATTGAGTTCGTCCAATGAGTTATTTCTTTGAGTGTAGCTGTAGCTGTGTACCAAGACACACGTCGACATACTGCAAATAAAACAACAAGAAACACTAAATCTGTGACCAATCCTTCAGAAAGGTCCTGCTGCCTCTCTGGCAGAGGTCGGTTTTACTCCCCACGTCTGCAGATTTGAAGATCTAGTGGATGATTTTTATTTATCATGGATAAGTGCTAGCGCTAGTTAGCATAGCCACATAGCTACATGTTCGTAGCTGTGTACCAAGACACACGTCTACATACTGATAAATAAAACAACAAGAAACACTAAATCTGTGACCAATTGTTCAGAAAGGTCCTGCTACAGGCGCCTCTCCGTCAGGATCAGATTCAGAGGGTTGAAGTAACGCGATCTCTGAGCAGCCGTGTATATTCAGCCAACATGTAAACATAAGATCAACGTGCTGGAGGGCCGAGGGGATATCCACTTCCGGAGGGGGCGTGGTCAGAGGGAAAACAGAGTGTTCTGATGAGGAATGAAGAAGAGGACTTTTCAGGCATGCCAAAATCTGATTTCAAAGTGTTTTTTTGAGCATAAACTTTAAAGACATGTTTTGGGGACCTCTTAGACCAATATATATTGATGAAAAAAGCGTGATATGTCCCCTTTAATGCACTTTATCACAGACTACTGTGTTATACCTGCAGCACCTGGGCTTTAATGCACTTTATCACAGACTACTGTGTTATACCTGCAGCATGTGGGCTGTAATCATAGACTGTATGGCTATAGTTCACATTATCACAGATTACTGTGTTATATCTGCATTACAGACAGCTTGTAGGTGCTAGCTTTGCTCAATACATGCAGCTAATGCTAATGAGCTAGCCATGTGGCTAACGCTGTTTGACCTACATACAGACGATTATTATAGTGCAATAAAATATTACATTGTGATTAACAACAGAAATGAAGCATTACATACCTGTTTCAAGGAAGAGGATCCACCCAGCATCTGTTTTCAGTCATTTTAACTCCTTTAGTTCTCTCCATCTCTGAGAAGCTATTCTGAAGTGCTTCAGACTGGGCTCTGTCACTCTCCTGTTTGCTTTCTTCATCTCTTCTGTCCTTTCTCTGTTTACCAGTCCAGCTCCAGTTTCCACCATAACTTCAAAATAATTCAAACAAATTGATTTCTTCAAGGAAAAGACCAGCGGTCACTTGTTGCTTCTCTCTCACTCTGCTCATGCCTCTCTGCTTCTCTCTGCTAAACTCAGCCAGTCTGCGTAGTGTAAACAAGGGGACACGCGGGTACTGCCGTATATCGTTCCATTGTTTTGCGCGGGAAATGGTCGGGTCGGACAGGGATTTTTGAAATAGCATTTAGAAATGACCTTTTTTAGAGCTGATAATCTCATTTTATAATGTGGATTAAGAGCAGGAACATATATAAAGGTGAGACTATTTCAAGATCACTTAAAAAGTCCTCATAGCCCCTTTAAACTTGTATTTATTAAAAGGAAACAACCTCTGTATAAAACTGCGTTTATCAAAACAACTCTTCATATGAACTTAAAATACTCTGCAACTGAAAAAGAAAATCTCTCAAACTTAAAGTACTCACAGTGGAAAAACTCAAATAAAATATGACATATCAAATATACAAAATACACAGTAACATTTAAACTCTGGCTGTATAAAACCATTTGTAAACACAAGTTAAAATGCAGCTGCAAAACTGAACAATAACTTGGATTCTGTGTTTCAAGGTGCTGCTGGTCTTAAATCTCATTAATGAATTCTTTGTAAAGCATAAAAAGTCCTCACTTTAGATCAGCTCACAAAACCATGAACAAGCATCTTATAAGTCCTTTGTGACTACCTTGATTAATCATAATTTGCTATGTAATAAGGTATTCACTAACCCTTACTAAATGTTAGAATCATAACCTGTAAATGTGTTTATAACTGGTTTATAATGACCATAATAGCTCATTTGTAATTGGTGAATCCATTATTTATAAAGTATTAACAAAGAGTTAGTTAACACATTATAGAGAGTCATATTCATGAATAATAAAACATTTATAACTGTGTTTGTACATGATATATAAATGAGTATTAATGTATGAACAATGCTTTACAGATGATGAGTTAAGTATTAATTAATGCTTAAAAGTGTGTAGTTAATATAAAGTGTTACCCTGATTCATAGTTAGGTAACCTAACCATGACCTTAATTTAATATTAAAATGTGTCATAAATCATCAAAACCAGATTGAGAAGACTAGATTGACTGTAAGTGGATAGATAGACAGATTTAGCATTATCTATCAAAGCTCTAGAAAAACTAGAATTAATCTATTAACTTAAATTATGAGCCGGCTTCCCACTGGCTCCCTCTCCTGCCCCTGGATCCTTGTATTCCCAAGTCAGAGGTAATCAATCATGTAATAAATAACATCAACAGCAGTCATTTTCAGCAGTGTTTATTAACTTGCATGGGTAAAAACAAATACAGTAAAACAAATCTCAGGGTTTCCCCAAGAAAAGTTGTTAGGCCAGGTGGCAAGCTGGTCAGGGAACACACGTCACACAAATTTTTGGGTAATTTTTTGATGGGGGGCGGCAGCCAAGTGTCATTTTTTATGGAGATGTTACATGAAGTCAGTGCTACAAGCTGACAGGAGATTTGAAAATATGACTGTGATGTAAAAGTTGTCACCTTTTCAGAAGTGTTCTGCTGATTTTCATTTTGCCAGCTCTGAAAAACAAAACATCTTAAAAAACATAGTAGCTTCAATATCATCATCCATGTCTGCATACACTTTGTATTTTTTTTTCCAGGTTGTCCCATTTTTTTTGGCCTGCTGGCCAAGACACGTGTTGTTAAATAAACACACATATGTGTGCAAATTCCTGTATATATACGTATACTGTATATACATACTGTATGTATATGTATATATACACACGCCGTTCAATTTGTTCTCAGAAATATGACATTTTAAAATTTAGCCTTAGAGGCTGTTCATATGCAATTATCCTAAAAAAAAATACCTGGTATGTCCAGCAACTTTGGTCAAATCTGAATTGATGTATGAAGTAACTGTTAATTAACATACCTTAACTAATGATGTATTAAACACGTTGTCATTACATGAAATCAGACAGGATCATTAATTTATGGTGAACAACAGGAATTACTTATTAATTCATACAGAAGTTCATCATGAGTCACGCATTACTTCAACATGACTTCAGCATTATTTCACTAAGAAAAACTGTTCCATTATTATAAAGTGTTACCATAATTATTGACTAACCTCCATCTGACATTGGCTGAATGTTTTGCACCGGTAATGGTCGTTCTGATCCCTCAGTTTTATGAATTTCTTGGTTTGATCCTTGCTTCCTAAAAAAACAAAAGAAATGTAAAGCATGTTTTGTCATGTCAACAGACACAAGGATTCTTATATGGCAAAATAACTTTAATAAAAAAAATTTAAATTATAAAAATCCTCAAGTTAGCTCTGTATTTAATGCAAACGTTTACCTACACTTTACAGTTTTACAGCCTGGAAATAACGCAGGGCTCACAACCTCATCTAAAGTTGGTCATCTTAGTCCATTTATACACAATATAAAGTATTAACAGTCTAGTCCCTTGGCCCATGTTAGCATTACTAACGTCATGTATTTTAACAGGAACATTAAGGTTTTAAGGTCCCTTGAAGCTTCACATATCTGGCGTTGGATGTTCAAAAGAGTAAAACCCAAATACTTACATTTAAAAGTGAATTCCACTCCGTTTCTCTCTTCCCCGCTAGGTGCAGCCATATTGAATAGTAATTTTCATGATAGAGCAGCGGCGCAAAGGATCTTGGGATATATGGGGCAGTGAAGGATAGTAGCAGTGTGTCCTGCAAGAAGAGGGAAAAGAAGGCTGCATTTGTGGGCTGCATCTGGCTGCATTTCAAGGAGCCTTCGAAATGGCACAGCCTTCGTGCAGCGTTGTGACGTAATCAGCCTTCAAAATGCAGCCTCTGGAGGATGTAGACCCTGAATTTAGACACAGCTCGTGTGTTTGTGTCAGTGCGCACAGTGTAAATGAAGACCCTTATTGTAAAGTGTTACCAAGCTTGGTATGTCGTCTTTGATTCCTTCAGAATATAACTGAATGTCTTGTAGCTAGTCACTGCTCCCAATGAATTCTGCTGAGGCAACGTGGGTGCTCATCTTCCTGTAGTTTGAGAAGGCTTCAGCTGAGCAGGTGAGTTTGTTTTCTATGAATGACTAGAGATAATGTGGTAACACGCATGAAAATCAGTACAGAAGGCCTCAATCTGTCCACTCACACCTTGTGATTGCTTTTCTTATTACCACTGATTTATTTGCACTATGTAGAGAAGGACAACAACCATCACTTTGAAATGAACAGCCTGAGTCAGTTATTATAGAGTACAAACAAGTTAATGTCACACTAGGTAAGATTTAAAAGAACACCAGCAATGAAAGTTATCCACTGTTAAAAAGGATGGAATACAGCTATAGTTTGATATAAAACAGTTGTATCGCTAAAACCGCTGATAAAAAAAAGTCCCAGGGTTGAAAAGTTAGATTAAAAAGTCCCAATATTAAAAAGTAAGTCACTCCAAGGTCCTTGTGCAAAGTTCAGCTTAATCCGTAAACACACCTGCCTGCCTTCCTGCCTTCCTGCCTTCCTTCCTTCCTTCCTTCCTTAACTGGCCCACTCGGCGCTGCTGCCCGTCCCGTCCTCCTCGCGTCTGAGCAAATAACAGCACACACACCAACCGGGCTCAGACTTGATAACTTTCCTTTCACTTATCTGATTTCGAGCGTTGAATCAGGCCGCCATGGTCGACCCGTGAATCCCGGAACTTGAGGACTTCCCCGACCGTCTCGTCCCCACGTCTTCTTTCAAGTCCTTTTTCTCCGACTCGAGGGTTCAGTCCATGTAGCCGTTCGGTCCCTGCCCGAGCTGTTCCGTGTGCTTCCTCTCTTCTGTCCTGTCTCACCTGCATTTTATCTAAAAACTCTCTGACTCTCCACACACCTTGCGAAGTGAAGTCCAATTAGCCCCAGCTGTCTGTCATATGATCGTGACTGATTCAAAACCGGTCCTTACCAAAACATTATCATGGTGAAAGTTAAAAACACAAACAAACGTGGCTGCTGTTAGTACTCACAACTATCATGCTAGCATTATCCAGTTGTACTGGTGACACGATATCAGGAGAAAATTTATAACACATATATAATACTGTAACAACTCTACTGTTTGTTAAACCTGTTCAGTGTAGATGTTCTTAATTCCTACAGTGTTGACAGTTAGTGAAGGCATCAGAAGAGGTGTAGAGTGTATGAGTGGGAGAGAGGAGAGACAAGAGGAGACGATTTTCATTCATTCAAACATTGATTGTTGCTTTGTTGGTTGGCTTGATCACGGCCGAAAGTGACAGGTTATTAAAAATCAACGTGTTCACGAATTGGCTCGTCATCCTTACATTGTCCGGACGGACGCTACAGTACATCTACATTTTCTGTAGGACTTACTAAATGTCATTAATTCTTTTGCTTGTCAGAGCCCCCGTGATGAGAGCTTTTTAGACTCTGATCTGGACTACAGTCCTGAGCAAAGCACCTCATCGGGTCAGACGGGACAGGCCCGATGTCGAGCGAGAGGGGCAGTCAGTAGAGTCAGGGCAAGCAGAGGCAGGGGACTCGGAGTGCACGCTGGGGAAATGTGCGCGCAGGATGCAGGCAGAACGGCAGGACGGAATTTGATTGGTTTAAAATTTTGGGACCCAAAAATGGTGATTGGTTGGTGTTTACCCAGGTTTACTCCGGCTGTAGATAGCAGCTTTTTTTTTTACCTCTTTTTTAAGAACACATTATCTATTGATTGCCATCGGGAAATAAAGATAATTTTAACCAGTATGAAAACAGTGTATCTAAATCTGATTACCAACCCCAGCTTTACTGGACACTGGCACTGTGACATCAACTCTCTCCATTTATCTTACCAGAAGTCTGCAAAGAGCAGCACAAGATTGAAATAAATGTGGTCCTCAGTTTACTCTGCAACAAAAACTTCATATCAAACTCTATATGAAGCAAGCATGCTTTCCAATGTTAAAATCCTGTGGGTGTTAATAGAGTGGAAGTGAATGGAGGGGAAAGTGTAGTGGTTAGGAAACCAAGTGAAGCAAGGTGGACTCAAAAGCACAACCAGAGGCAGACAAGCAGTTCAGTGAATTTATTGAAGGGAGCAAGGAGGGAAGGGATCTAGGGTCCAAGGCGTGAGGAGGGAAATCAGAGGTGGGGAGAAGGCTGGAGAAGTGAGAGCTTGAGGAGGAGACTGGTGAGAAGTCCCGGAAGAGAGTGTGGCAGCGTGGCAGAGATTGGGCTGAACTGGGGCTCGTGGAGGTACTGGAAAACGGAAAACACTGAAGAGTTAGTTGTAGTTAAAAAACACACCGAGCTGGAAAACTTTAAAATAGTCACGAGAGAACTTGTCTATCATACCTATCTGATGCAGGAATAATCTGGCACTGGAGAAGCCTCACAGCAGGGCTTAAATGCCGGTGGTGATTAGTGATCAGGTGCAGGTGTGAAGGTGCAGAAAGGAGCCGCCCGATCTATGTGAGGATGAGAGAGACTCCACAAAAAGAAACCAGCTTCAAAAAACTGCCAACTAAAACCAAAACATGTTACACTCACCACAGAAAGTATACAAAAGAACATTGTGCACATTTGGCCCTTAATCTAAGATGAGTGTTCACGCATTGCTTCATGATGGTAACACTGATTGCAGTAATGCAGTTACAATACTGAAACACCTTTATTAGCTATTTCAACAATGTTTAATATTTGGATTTCTTCGTCTGTCCCCTCACCTAGGACCTGCTGGCCATGGTTGACCCTTTCAGGGACAAATGCCCCATACAACATAGCTCCTAGGATCACTGGGGCAATCAAACCCTCCACCACTTTAAGGTGGCGACCCATGCAGGGGTACATGAAAATAAATTAAAATTAAAAAAGGAACTATATAGAAAAAACAAAATAAAAAACCCTACAATCTACAACAAGTTGGGGAAAACCAAACTGTTAGGAGGGAGACAGAAAGGTAAGGAGGAAAAGCAAATCAATGTTCCAGACCATGTGCTGCTCAATAACAGAGAGACAAGAGCCGAATGTAACGGGAGGCTTTGCTGCTGGTTTGTTGCAGAGATGTGGAAGCACAGGATTCAAGAGGAAGCAGCTTTAGGTTAGCAGCAGCAGGTGGATGCAAGTTTCCATCATTTACAGGTCAGGATGAATGGTGATGGGTGTCATCAGAAGAAGAAGTTGAAGGTGTCAGCTGCTGTTTTTTGGCTGGTGGAGATGGTGTTGAAGGTATTGAAGGGGAGTGTCATTCACATGGCACTGTGGGAGATGGAGTCCAGTGTTTTCTGGCACAAGCTGCAGGTGAAGTGAGCTTTGAGTCACAATCTGCAAGTTAAGGCTATCGTAAGTTGCTGAAGCAGACTTCAGTTGAAAGCAGTGGTAACAGTGGAGACCACAGCATTTCAAAAATGTAAAGGTTAAACCCTCAGCTTTTTAACAGAATAGATCCCCAAATATTTAAGAAACAAGAAAACGTAAAGAAAGGAAACAAAAGGGACTGGAGACCCCGGCCAAAATGAACAAAAGATTGAAAAGTGCTAGGCCAGCCGTGCAACGGATCATCGCTCCCAGACTGCGGTCAAGCCAGCCTCCACTTCTGAAACAATAGTCGAGCCAACCTCCACTGTATTCTGTTGTGCGCGTTTGAAACAGACATTATGGTAAAAGTGAGGAAACACGGACTTTACATTTCTCTAAGTACAGCAATTTGAAAGAGTAGAAATTTGTAATGGTTGTAGCTCATTTGAAACAGTTTCTCATCAGAAACAGTTTGAAATGGATTTTCAAAATAAAAGCCAACTGAAATGTGAAAGTGTATATTTGGCATTACAATAAATCCCATTTTCAACTGATTTGTTTTGATTCAGACTGTAAGTATAAAACTTGTCAATGTGATGCTGCCAATTACAGCTACACTTTATTTACACTTCAAATAATAGACCATTGAAATGTATATTAGCAAGTGATTTTTTGAAAAATCTTAGTTTCAATTGACTTATTTCAGTTCAGACATTTGTCATTTCAAAATAAGAGACACATGAAATTTAGCATATTTACAATAATTTATATTTTCAGAATGACATTTGAAAAATCCAAGTTTCGACAGACTAATTTCAGTTCAGACTGATAGACAATGTCATGGTTTCATTCTGCCAGTCACAGATAGATATGTTTTGTTTTAATTGTTAAAAAGTAATGTTTGTTAAAACTTTTGGCAATCAGTGACGCCCAGTGGGAGGAGTCACTGGCTATATAACAGGGCTGTGTTGAGCTCCGTCTGTCAGTTTTTTGTCTGGCATGAAGGAGGTAGCTTGCTGAGCAGTGTCTGTTCACTGAACCCATCTATGATTATTTCTTAGTCTTTGGGTTTTTTTTTTTTTTTTTCCTTGTTCCTCACTTTGTTCCTTGTAAATATCCTGCACTGCACTGAGGCCGGCACCAATAAATATCCCCCCCCCCCCCCCCCCCCCCCCTCCTTTCTCCCCCTCCCTTTGTTCTTCCTTACGTATGAACAACTGTATTAAGGTCACACGTACACATGTTTCCCCCCTCCCTTTTTCTCCCTTATGTTTGAAGAACTAAAGAACTATAAAGTATTGAACATATCTGTCATTCAGTGGAGAACTTCAGATGCTCTTGAGTATGCTGTAACTTCTCTCTCATGCTGCATGAATAAACTTTGTGTGTAAACTTTGATACTGAGTTTGAAGCCTCATTTCTGGTCACTGCTCCGCTGGACGATCGCCTCACGGCTGGGTCACCATACCACAAGTGTATGCCAAGTTTGTGTTCGGCCCATTACTTATCGATTGGGTTCAAACTCTCTAACATAAACCTAAGACAAAAATCAGCACCAATGGACAGATTTCATCACCATTTCCTTTAAGCAGATGGAATCGACAGGGCTGCCCTTTGTCTCCAGCACTTTTTGTCTTGGCAATTGAGCCTTTAGCTGAGGCAACTAGACCAGATCCTGATATAAAGGGCTTTCAGGTGGGTCAAACAGTTCACATAATTAATCTCCTGACAGTTGACGTTATTTTATACTTAAAAGACCCTGGTAACTCTCTTTACAAATTACAAACTATGTTAAACACCTATGGTAGTATTTCAGGTTATTAGGTGAATTTGGAAAAAAGTGAAACTATTTCATTGACAAACTTTGATCATTCCAATCTCTAGCGCAAAAATCCATTGAGATGGCATATGGACGGTATAAAATACCTTGGGATAGTTGTAGACAACAACCTCAAAAACCTGTATAAATTGAATTACCTCCCACTGCTCAGTAAGATTGAAGGTGATTCACGTAGGTGGATGGGTTTGCCTTTCACCTTGATTGGCAGAGTTAATTGTATTAAAATTAATGTACAACCAAGATTGCAATTTTTGTTTCAATCCCTGCCCACTCCCTTACCACAATCATTCTTTAAAACTCTCAATAGATATGTTAGACAATTAATATGGAATTGTAAAGTACCCCGGATATCCATGGAACAATTAGCCTTCTTTTCTTTTATCCTTTATGCCTTACCCTATGTTATGTCTGTAGCAGCATAGAAACATGTCTATTTCCTTATGCAGTGTGCTGCTTCACCTAATTGAGTGCCACTGGTGGCCGTTCATTGAAATGTTGGAGAGTATTTAAGCAAAGACTCTCCACCTGCTTCCTCCTTTTTGCACTCCCGCTTGTGTCACTTCCGGGTGGAGTGTTTGCTGCGACAGGGTGACTGTTGTGCACCTGGTGCATGCGTGTCTCGCTCCTTTGTACTGTGGTGAGTGTCCTCTCTTTCTCTCTCTCTCTGTTATTTTTGAATGCTCGTAGCTAGCTAATGCTAGTGTAGTCACAGGTGGGATGCCAGTAGCTACCCGGGTCTCTCTCTCCCTCCCTCCCTCCCTCCCTCCCTCCCTCCTCTCTTGTGTGTGTCTGCTGATGCTGAAAGGTAGGTAAAGCCATCATTGTAGGTCGCCACCGCATCATTGTCAGCTATTTATAACGCAAATATTTCTGACTGGTGAAAACTAACCGAGTGACGGTTAAATAGCGCTGATGCATGATGTCACCACCAGCTGATCGGCTGCTGCTTTGTTTCGAGGCTACGACTGGCTGTTAATCTGCTGCTTCTGGAGTTTGTTTGGTTGTCCGTCTCCTGCTCTGCTTGCCTGGCTACATGCTCTGCTTGCTGCTTGCCTGGCTACATGCTCTGCTTGCTGCTTGCCTGGCTACATGCTCTGCTTGCTGCTTGCCTGGCTACCTGCTATGATTGCTGCTTGCCTGGCTACCTGCTCTGCTTGCTGCTTGCATGGCTACCTGCTCTACTTGCTGCTTGTCTGGCT
>NC_048272.1:39896632-39899132 GCF_009762535.1 Notolabrus celidotus | reverse complement strand
TCCAGCACGCGAGCCAGGACTCACTGTCTCTGGGATAGAGGGCTGAGGCTGGAGAGGTCCAGCACACGAGCATGGACGCCCTGTCTGTGGGATAGAGGGCTGAGGCTGGAGAGGTCCAGCACCCGAGCATGGACGCCCTGTCTGTGGGATAGAGGGCGGAGGCTGGAGCTGTCCAGCACCCGAGCATGGACGCCCTGTCTGTGGGATAGAGGGCGGAGGCTGGAGCTGTCCAGCACCCGAGCATGGACGCCCTGTCTGTGCTATAGAGGAATGAGGCTGGAGAGGTCCAGCACCCGAGCCAGGACTCACTGTCTCTGGGATATAGGGCTGAGGCTGGAGAGGTCCAGCACCCGAGCATGGACGCCCTGTCTGTGCTATAGAGGGCTGAGGCTGGAGAGGTCCAGCACCCGAGCCAGGACTCACTGTCTCTGGGATGGAGGGCTGAGGCTGGGGCTGGAGAGGTCCAGCACCCGAGCCAGGACTCACTGTCTCTGGGATGGAGGGCTGAGGCTGGGGCTGGAGAGGTCCAGCACCCGAGCCAGGACTCACTGTCTGTGCGATAGAGGGCTGAAGCTGGAGCTGTCCAGCACCCGAGCCAGGACTCACTGCCTGTGGGATAGAGGGCTGAGGCTGGAGCTGTCCAGCACCCGAGCATGGACAGCCTGTCTGTGGGATGGAGGGCTGAGGCTGGAGAGGTCCAGCACCCGAGCCAGGACTCACTGTCTGTGGGATAGAGGGCTGAGGCTGGCGCTGCCCAGCACCCGAGCCAGGACTCACTGTCTGTGGGATGGAGGGCTGAGGCTGGCGCTGTCCAGCACCCGAGCCAGGACTCACTGTCTGTGGGGTGGAGGGCTGAGGCTGGAGAGGTCCAGCACCCGAGCAAGGACTCACTGTCTGTGGGACAGAGGGCTGAGGCTGGAGCTGTCCAGCACCCGAGTATGGACGCCCTGTCTGTGGGATAGAGGGCTGAGGCTGGAGAGGTCCAGCACACGAGCAAGGACTCACTGTCTCTGGGATAGAGGGCTGAGGCTGGAGAGGTCCAGCACCCGAGCCAGGACTCACTGTCTGTGGGATAGAGGGCTGAGGCTGGAGCTGTCCAGCACACGAGCCGGGACGCGCTGAGGCTGAGGCTGAGGCTGAGGCTGAGGCTGAGGCTGAGGCTGAGGCTGAGGCTGAGGCTGAGGCTGAGGCTGACCAGCACTCGAGCGGAGGTATTACAGCCGCTCTCAGTGCCTGGTCTTCGGCTGCGCGAGGCTGGATCAGGACCCTTCATGCATGGAGGAAAACACTTTGTCTCTGGAGAGGAAAATGGCTTTACCTCTGGAGAGGAAAATGGCTTTACCTCTGGCGGTCTTTTGCGGAGGTATTACAGCCGCTCTCAGTGCCTGGTCTTCGGCTGCGCGAGGCTGGATCAGGACCCTTCCTGCATGGAGGAAAACACTTTGTCTCTGGAGAGGAAAATGGCTTTTCCTCTGGCTGTCCTTTGCGGAGGTATTGCAGCCGCTCTCAGTGCCTGGTTCTCGGCCACAAGAGTGAAGACCTCGACCCTCCAGCCTGGATGAAATACACTTCCTCCACCCCACCCCACCCCACCCCCTCCTTCCAGCCACCTACCTACTTGCCTGCATGCCTGCCTGGAGGCACACTGAAAGAACTCTCACTTGCCAGCGGAGCCCCCTTCCTCAGGCCTGGACGGCCACACGCTACAGGTCTTTTACCCGGAAATTTTTCTAAGTGTTTGAAAATGGGATACCAGGGGCGCCAATGGGCCTGGGATACCAGGGGCGCCAAAACATGTCCGTGGGCAACAGTTACAGGCGACCTTCGGCACATTTTCAGAAACCAGTTTTTCAAAAACAGAGGACTACCAGGCACGTCGACGTGACTTGGTGTCCGGGTTTACTGACCGATTGGCAGCCGTGACCCGCCATCGGAGGGCCCCTGTCGGCTGGCTCTTTGCCGGTGTTCAGGCGGAAGGTTCCTCCGGCCCGCGGGTTCGCCTCTCGGGCCGCAGAGCGTGTGTGTGCAGTGCGTGCGTCGGGCAACGGTCCCCGGACCCCCCCCCGTCCACGCGGCTCACGATACCCTGCCGGCCCACCCCTCTCCGCAGCGAGACCGAGTAGCCCCGTCCGCCCCAGGTGTCCCACGACGGAGCCCGCCGCCGGGGCCTGCGGTCTCAGTGCCGCTCACCCCGCTCAGGCGACGGGCCTTCCGGAAGCACGATTTCTCGAACCCTCAGTCCTCGGAGCAGCAGGAGCAGTGTCAGTGCGGAGGTAGGGGGGTGGGGGCAGGAGCAGGAGCACCAGCAGCAGTAGCCGCTGGTGCCACCACTTCTGTCTCCCCTCCCTGTCCTTCTGCCTGCCTGTTTCCCTCTCCACACCCACAGCAGCTTAGGGGGCCGGCAGCCTCCGCCGTCGTCCCGACCCCCGAAAGGGGAGAGGTAAGCGGCGGCGGTGGTTCGCCTCCCCGACGCGAACCCTAAGCGAGCGCGCACACGGCA